>NW_013952925.1:9134-11827 GCF_001266775.1 Austrofundulus limnaeus | reverse complement strand
TTGTCTTGACCATGTCTACATGCCTAAATGCACTGAGTTGCCGCCATGTGATTGGCTGATTAGAAATTGTTAACGAGCAGTTGGACAGGTGTACCTAATAAAGTGGCCGGTGAGTGTATATACGTACATACATACACACATACATACAACCACTGAATCATCCATCCATCCATCCATCTATCCATCCAGTCATCCATCTCCTTTAGGACAGTAAAAAGGGAACATTAACAGCTGCAGAATTAAACATTTAGGTCAGTTGCAAATCTGTTCTAATCTGAAGATAATCCAGTTGTTTGTTTTGTTTTGTTGCCTGCTGAAGAGAAAAGACTTCAGAATCAAAAAATAAAAACTGTTCTTAAAGAAAAAAGGCGTCTTTGTTCTGAAAAATACATTTTGGTTTATGGATTTATTTTGAAACTAGTTCTGTTTTATCTTTTACTTCCTGTTTTATTTAAATAGCATCTCTGAATGAATGCTTATCACCCGCTGCAGAACAGTGTCTGTTAGCAAAACATCTCATGAACTGTAGGATTACTACTCAAACATGAGTTCTTCAGTGTTTTTAATCAAACCTTCATCTGTACGAATACATTTCACAACTGGTAACAAAAAATTATAAAATGTCAAAACAAAGATTATTTATAAATCAGCTTTCACACGTCGCTGTGTAACATTGTGTTTTATTTCATGGAACACAGGAAGGTTTAAAATATAAATATCTTCAGGGCTCGTTTCATAAAACTCTCCAGTTTCTCTGATAAACTTGTTTAAAAGCATCATTTTCACCTGGTGCTCAGATGGTGCACATTAAAGGTGAGAAATGATTCTACAACAAACAAACAAAAACATTATTTAAAAAAATATTGCTCCAGTAAACAACCTGAGAGGTTTTTCTGAGAATAAAAACATCTAAAAGCTGAGAAGCAGCAGCTTTGATCTGTTTAAGGACAAATTATTAGAAGTCTTTGATCAGGAGGGGTAAAAGTTATTTATTCTTCTTACAGGATAAACATGTTTTTAGATCGGACAATAAAGCTTTTTCCTGAGAACTGGACTTTGTTTTCTGCTCAGTTATTCAGGCATCAAATTTTGAACCCTTTTTAAACTGAATGAATAAAACTTCTGCAGACTTGATTTTATTCTAAATGCTAACAGAGGTTTGTGTTTAAATCTTTTGCACACAAAGCAGCAGGTGATTTACAATCACAGAGAATACAAATAAAATCAGGTCAAACTAAATCAGCTCAGTTTACAAAAATAAATCTACTTTTGCTGCTCGGCTGAAAATATCTCCATCCTATTTATAGAAAAGAGAAATAGTTTATAATTAGAAACATCTCTGAAGCCAGAGGCAGGTTTTTTAAAGAGTCTGATCTGTATTTTTAGAAACCACTTATCATTTAAAAATACAGAAACAGAACAAACACTTTGAGCTTTCATCAGAATAATAAATAAAAAGACAACAAGAAACTAAAAGTCTTTGAATGTGTTTGTAAAACTGCTCGTTATGATCCTTTTTCTGTCGTTAAAACTGGTTTCACTTCTGTGTTTTTGTCCCACAACCTTCAGGTTTGTTTATGGTTTCAGGGATTATTGTGAGGATTTGGCTGCCATTAGAGCTGCAACAACGAATCCATAAAATCGATAAAAATCAATTAATCCTAATTATAATAATAAATTAATAATAGTTTAGCATAAAAAAAATCATATTTTATTATTTTCATCTGTTTTTCCTCATTCAGCAGTCTAACAGNACTAAATAACAGCTAAATGTCACTAAACAACAGCTATAAGTCACTAAATAACAGCTAAATGTCACTAAACAACAGCTATAAGTCACTAAATAACAGCTAAATGTCACTAAACAACAGCTATAAGTCACTAAATAACAGCTAAATGTCACTAAACACCAGCTAAATGACACTAAACAACAGCTATAAGTCACTAAATAACAGCTAAATGTCACTAAACACAGGCTAAATACTGCTAAACACCAGCTAAATGTCACTAAACAACAGCTATAAGTCACTAAATAACAGCTAAATGTCACTAAACACAGGCTAAATACTGCTAAACACCAGCTAAATGTCACTAAACAACAGCTATGTCACTAAACACCAGCTAAATGTCATTAAATAACAGCTAAAAGTCACTAAACACCGCCAAATGTCACTAAACAACAGCTAAAAGTCAATAAACATGGGACACATGTCTCCAAACACAAGCTAAAATAAGCTAAACACCAATTAAATGTGGCTAACACCAGCTAAAATAAAATAAACACTAGCTAATAGGAGCTAAATGCCAGCTAAAGGGAACTAAACATCTACTAAATGTTGCTAAACATCAGATAACTAAAGGTAACAAAAGCTAAAATAAAAAAATGGGTAAAAGATGTGAAAACTAGCAATAGCAAAAATGTTAACTAAAGCTAAAGGCTATAAACCGTTAGCAAAAATGCAGCTAAAATATCGAAAGCTTGGTTAAATACAAAAGTAACTGATGCTGAAAGTAACTAAACTCAAAGTATTTATAGGTTGGCTAAACGTTAAATCACAAACGGTTAGCTAGAAGCTAAAAGTAGCAAAACACCAGCTAAATGTCATTAAATAACAGCTAAAAGTCACTAAACACCGCCAAATGTCACTAAACAACAGCTAAAAGTCACTAAACACCGCCAAATGTCACTAAAC
>NW_013952925.1:7243-8134 GCF_001266775.1 Austrofundulus limnaeus | reverse complement strand
CCTCCTCCTCCTCCTCCTCCTCCTCCTCCTCCTCTTCTTCACGTCTATGACTGGCTTCCTGAAAATGTTTTCTCCTGGTCAGTGTGGATTCATTTTTATTATAGTTGATAAAGCAGATAAAGATGCAGGTGTGGTGAAACATTGCAGACAGGTTGTGTTTCATGTCGTGTGTCCTGCACACAACATGAAACACAAACACATACAAACCAAGTCTCATAATCACCATTTCTGCAGCTCAGAGGGTCCATCCCCTCCGAGGTGGTCCAGCTTCCCTCCGGACTCAGGTTGACCTCAGAGAGCGGAGCTGCAGAGACACAAATGTTTCAACATTAAAGAAAACAGCAACATGAAAGCAACTCAGTTTAAATCTGTAAAAACTCAATTTAACCTTTAGTCTTATTGTGTTAGCGTTACGCCCTGACCCAGGCGGAAGAAAAAGTAGTTCCCATCAACTGTGTGTGATTTAGACAGGATTTCAGTAGTTTAGTTATTTTCCTCTGTGTTCCTGTTACTGATACACACACCTGACATGACTGAAGTGTTGAAGTATCAATATTTCAGTATTGATCCATCACTAATCAACATCCTGACAGCAAAGATGTGATGGTCTGTGTTAGCATGAAGCCACCCTGCTGATCACAGATACTGTCCCTGATCATGTGACTCATCTACATTCAGACGTGTCGACATCTTCACCTGTATCTTAACATCAAGCCCAAACAATCTAAAAACTACAGATTTTAACCTTTAATAGAAACACAAAGTCAAGCTTTGTTTCCAACTTTGGACTTTAACTTAAATAGACGTCTTTAGGACTTTAAAAAGTGCATTTTTAAGTTCAACAATAAAGAATTCTACCTGCCAAATTTATTTTATTTTTCAAAATAAAAC
>NW_013952925.1:3807-6243 GCF_001266775.1 Austrofundulus limnaeus | reverse complement strand
CCTACATGCCTGCCTGCCTGCCTGACTGACCCAGGGCATACCTACCTGCCTGCCTGACCCAGTGCGTACCTACCTGCCTGCCTGACCCAGTGCGTGCCTACCTACCTGCCTGACCCAGTGCAAACCTACCTGCCTGCCTGACCCAGTGCGTGCCTACCTACCTGCCTGACCCAGTGCGTACCTACCTGCCTGCCTGACCCAGTGCAAACCTACCTGCCTGCCTGACCCAGTGCGTGCCTACCTACTTGCCTGACCGAGTGCGTACCTACCTACATGCCTGACCCAGTGCGTACCTACCTACCTACCCGACGCAGTGTGTTCCTACCTGCCTGCCTGCCTGCCTGACTGACCCAGTGTGTGCCTACCTACCTGCCTGACCAAGTGCGTGCCTACCTACCTGCCTGACCCAGTGTGTGCCTACCTACCTACCTGACCAAGTGCGTGCCTACCTACCTGCCTGACCCAGTGTGTGCCTACCTACCTGCCTGACCCAGTGCGTGCCTACCTACCTACCTACCTGCCCGACCCAGTGTGTTGCTACCTGCCTGCCCGACCCAGTGCATACCTACCTACCTACCTGCCTGACCCAGTGCGTGCCTACCTGCCTGCCTGACCCAGTGCGTACCTACCTACCTGAATGACCCAGTGCATACCTACTCACCTGCCTGACCCAGTGCGTACCTACCTACCTACCTGCCCGACCCAGTGTGTTCCTACCTGCCTGCCCGACCCAGTGCATACCTACCTACCTACCTGCCTGACCCAGTGCGTGCCTACCTGCCTGCCTGACCCAGTGCGTGCCTACCNGTAATATACTGTATATATTTTTAATTAGTTTAGAAATTTTAAAAACTGAACAGCCTACAGTATTTTTACAGTTATTATTTTACAGTTAAAATACATGTTTATCAAATAAAGTCTAATGTCACAACTAATCGTTCAACCATGAATCCAATCAGAGCCACGCTGAACTTGGCCTTTTAGTCCAAATAAAAGTAAACCCGTTGCGCTTCTTTGTATAGTTTTATCTCTGAATGTGTTTCAAAGATGGCCAGCTGTCTTTGACGCGGTTTAATCTGCATGAAGATATGTACTGATTAAAAATCATGGCTCTCACTGCGGTACGGCACCTTATAAAGAATACTGTAGCTTTTATTAGCATCAAGCTAGCGGATATTTTCAGATGTGTAATAATCAAAAACAGAGATATTAAACTCATACAACGTAAAATAAGAAACTCAAAAAATCCCCAAGAAACATAAACACGTCAGAGTTAACCAAGTATCATTTGGTGGACAGTAAAACACGATATTTTATCACAGAGCTAATGCTAATAAACCTACCTCTGCCGTGGTGGTTCTCGTGTTCACCACTTATTACACCCAACCACCAGGAGAGGGCGCTGTTCTGACTCTTATACACGACCCAAATAAAACGATATGAATTAATGGAGTGTTTATTACATCTTTACAGCTGTTTTATTTAAGTTTGTTTACCACTTTAAACAAGGTTTATCTTTTCAATGAATGAGTGCTTGTTTGAACTTTAGTTGTAACTTTGTTTTGTTTGAACTGGCATTAACTTTTCTGCTATTAAACATTTTCAGCTCCATTTTAGCAGCTTTCAGCAATAAGAGTTCTAGTATTTTCACAGGAAATGTAATTTCTCTAGTTAGAGGTGCTGTCAGAGGAAGGCATTTCTTTGTTTAAAAAAAAAGGAAAGAAGAACTTCAAAACCAACAAACGGAATTTTCATGTGTTTGACTCCGCCCACTTTAAGCCCCGCCCATTATGATGTTTTGATGACGTCACAGCTTCAGCCACTTTAAGCCCCTTCCCATTATGACGTTTTGATGACGTCACAGCTTCATGAATATTCTGAATTTTAATTACTTTAATTTAGACTTTGACTCATTGTTGGAGCTATCACACAGACTGATAAGAGTTCAAATGAATAACTCATACAATCATCTGGAAAACAGCAGAACTCCTGAATTATATCCGGACTTAGAGGACTGCATGGACCCACAAGCTGAAGAGATAACAGAGATACATCTCACATTTGAAAACGACAGTGGAACAAAAGACACTCTGAGACTTCTGGAGACGGAACAAAACAAGAAACAGGAATTAAAATCTAAAATTGGATCTTATCTTAAAAAAAAACTGGCATGGTTTAAAGGTAAAACAACGAAAATGCGTGTAGGAGACGCCGTCTATTGGCCATTAAATGAGTTGGATTCAGAACAGGAGCGTGGCTTTGAGTCACAGCACAAAGAATCATTTAAAAGTATAATACGACGAATCAAAGAGATATTCAAACTTTTCATATCAAAAGTAAAGACTGCAATTATCTTATCAATTATTTATTTCTTCCATAGTTTAAATTGCCTTTTTCATTTTTAATTTTCCTTTGTGGACACACTCACACACACAC
>NW_013952925.1:1412-2991 GCF_001266775.1 Austrofundulus limnaeus | reverse complement strand
TGTACCTACCTGCCTGACCCAGTGCATACCTACCTACCTGACCCAGTGCGTACCTACCTGCCTGACCCAGTGCGTACCTACCTGCCTGACCCAGTGTGTTCCTTCCTACCTGCCTGACCCAGTGCGTACCTACCTGCCTGACCCAGTGAGTGCCTACCTACCTGCCTGACCCAGTGCGTACCTACCTGCCTGCCTGACCCAGTGCGTACCTACCTACCTGCCTGACCCAGTGCGTGCCTACCTACCTGACTGACCCAGTGCATACCTACCTACCTGACCCAGTGCGTACCTACCTGCCTGACCCAGTGCGTACCTACCTGCCTGACCCAGTGTGTTCCTTCCTACCTGCCTGACCCAGTGCGTACCTACCTGCCTGACCCAGTGAGTTCCTACCTACCTGCCTGACCCAGTGCGTACCTACCTGCCTGCCTGACCCAGTGCGTGCCTACCTACCTGCCTGACCCAGTGCGTGCCTACCTACCTGCCTGACCCAGTGCGTGCCTACCTACCTACCTGCCTGACCCAGTGCTTGCCTACCTACTTACCNGTGCCTACCTACCTACCTGCCTGACCCAGTGCGTGCCTACCTACCTACCTGCCTGACCCAGTGCGTGCCTACCTACCTACCTGCCTGACCCAGTGCTTGCCTACCTTCCTGCCTGCCTGACCCAGTGCGTGCCTACCTACCTACCTGCCTGACCCAGTGCGTGCCTTCCTGCCTGCCTGACCCAGTGCGTGCCTACCTACCTACCTGCCTGACCCAGTGCGTGCCTTCCTGCCTGCCTGACCCAGTGCGTGCCTACCTGCCTGCCTGACCCAGTGCGTGCCTGCCTGCCTGCCTGCCTGCCTGCCTGACTGACCCAGTGCGTACCTACCTGCCTGCCCGCCTGCCTGCCTGACCCAGTGCGTGCCTACTTGCCTGACCCAGTGCGTACCTACCTGCCTGCCTGACCCAGTGCGTGCCTACCTACCTGCCTGACCCAGTGCATACCTACCTGCCTTCCTGCCTGCCTGACTGACCCAGTGTGTACCTACCTACCTACCTGCCTGACCCAGTGCGTGCCTACCTACCTGCCTGACCCAGTGCATACCTACCTGCCTTCCTGCCTGCCTGACTGACCCAGTGCGTACCTACCTACCTACCTGCCTGACCCAGTGCGTGCCTACTAACCTGCCTGACCCAGTGCGTGCCTACCTACCTGCCTGACCCAGTGCGTACCTACCTGCCTGACCCAGTGCGTACCTACCTGCCTGACCCAGTGCGTGCCCACCTACCTGCCTGCCTGCCTGCCTGCCTGACTGACCCAGTGTGTACCTACCTACCTGCCTGACCCAGTGCGTACCTACCTACCTGCCTGACCCAGTGCGTGCCTACCTACCTGCCTGACCCAGTGCGTACCTACCTACCTGCCTGACCCAGTGCGTGCCTACCTACCTGCCTGACCCAGTGCGTACCTACCTACCTGACCCAGTGCGTACCTACCTACCTGCCTGACCCAGTGCGTACCTACCTACCTGCCTGACCCAGTGCGTGCCTACCTACCTGCCTGACCCAGTGCGTACCTACCTGCCTGCCTGC
>NW_013952925.1:0-424 GCF_001266775.1 Austrofundulus limnaeus | reverse complement strand
GGCAGGCAGGCAGGCAGGCAGGCACGCACCAGGGCAGATTTTTACCCATTGACTTGGGGCTGTCTGTCTTTGCATCAGTGACATCATCAGTCATATCAGTGGCATCATCAGTGACATCATCAGTTTGTTAGCTGTTCTTCAGATAAAGTTATCATCAAGAGGCATTCACACTAGCATTTTCACAGGAAATGCAAATTGTCTAGTTTTTTAGACTTTATATCCTAACCTTGACCATATACTCTACAATTAACCTCAAAGGTACCTACCTGAGTCTAAAACTAACCTCACACCTGTAACATGCATTTGGACACGTGGAGACCTGGCAATGGTCCCCACGATTCACCTCGGTCCCCAAAACCGTCCACTGACACACACACACACACACACACACACTCACACACACACACACACACACACACACACA
>NW_013952924.1:345800-347168 GCF_001266775.1 Austrofundulus limnaeus | reverse complement strand
TTTGGGTAACAGAACAGGGGAGCACAGTTTGATCTAGGCAATGCCATCGTCAAGTTGTTGTGCTCTGCAAATCGAAACAGTATGTTCTGCAGGGTGCTGCTGGCTGTCTTGTGGGTCTTGAGGAAAGCAACGTTGGTATGCTTATGCGCCAGAGAGTGAGAGGCTGGACTTCTATGGAAGACCTCCATGGTCCTTAGAACAGAGACAAAGTAAAGAGTTAGAACCCAAACAGAAAAAAACATCTGTAATGATAATTTCTCTAAATTGAATATTTTTTAAATGATAAACATGTAGTGAAACAAACTGAGGTGTAGAAGGGGAAGGGGTGGGCACCAAGAGGTTAGCTTCGCTAATTCATAATCCACTAACTAAACATGTAAAAATTTARTGAACAGTAATGCTAACAGGTAAGATGACTGTCACTCAGTTTGAGTTACATCTTCGTCTCCCTCCAGCTGAAGACTGGTGGGACTGACACAAACCTGTTGATGTTTGTCAGGTAGCTGTTAGCRAACTGAAAATTGGCTAAACACTTTTTTTAGCAGAAGCTAATTGTCTGCTAAATGTTTGTAAAGTCAAGTTTAAAAATGAACATTGACAATTTTGAGGRTGTATTTCAGTCACTCACCAGTTGATGTGGTTCATGTGCAGCAAAAAACTGGCAGTACAGATGACCAAGAGGACCAGAAATGTCTTCTTCTGTAAAATCTTTACAGATGACAGACACTCCATTTTGACTGAAAAGAAGGGGAAAAAACTCAGTAGAATGACAGCACAAAGAAAGTAAAGAAAAAAAGGAGAGTAGCAAACAAAACGTTTCTCACTGTAGTTTGAAAGGCATCAGTGCTGCTTGAAAGGGTTAATCAGATGATAAACCTTAAATAAAGAGGACCAGAGACAAAGGTATGAGTTTTCTGACGTTACTTTTGCAAAAGTAGAAGTCATGATCACTGAGCTGTTTCTGCCTGTTCTCACGAGTTCTGAGGTCCTGAGTGCAAAGCCTTGTCTTTTTATTGTCAGCAAACAGGTAGTGGAATCAAGAATAGCAAGTTACAGAACAAGTTTTAACTGCAGGGGCAATCTGGAGTTTTCTGCTCTCAGCTCATGTGAGTGGAAAACAAGCAATTTGCATGCAAAACTTAAAACATCTTGTGTAACTGAAACAGCGATGTAAGAACGATAGAATGTTTCTGAAATACACAACTTGCTTCCCTTCCAGGCTCAGCCTGCTTGTTTTTTGCACACATAGCAACAGGTAACAAAACAGGTTTAACATGCTAATACAGAAATACCTTCAAAGAGCATGATGACTTTTAAACTCCAACACTGCTACTGGTTAAATTTCCAAAATACACATCAACTATATTT
>NW_013952924.1:343520-344800 GCF_001266775.1 Austrofundulus limnaeus | reverse complement strand
ATGGATGGATGGATGGATGGATGGATGGATGGATGGATGGATGGATGGATGGATGGATGGATTTTATCAAAGTTTTAATTTCTCTTCTCACCGTTCAGTTGTGTGTTCAAATTTTAATATTTGCAAATCTGTTTTCAAAACAAGGTTGAGATTTTTTTTTTTAAATAAAGAGAAGCACACTGGCAATACTGAATTATTTTTCATTTCTGGGAGGGAGAGGGCACCACAAAGCAGTTACATTTAGGACACCCATGCTACCGGTCCTGGCTCTACCAATAATCTCTAACTGTTGTTGGATGTGAAACAGCCTCTGAAGATAAACGATCCAAGATGAAGCACAAAACATTAATACACGGTGCCCTCCGACTCTGTCACCCAGCACTCCTTATAGAACTACGTAGGTGGCCCTTACTCTCATCATGAGGAAGATAAAATAGCACAGACAAAGAAGAAAAGAAGTGATTTGTCAATTGATATATACTACTGGACTGGGCGTCATGTGACCTGGGCGTGCTTCGCAAGGGAGGTTTTTATGCATTGAGCTAATGCTAACGCTAACCATTGAAATCAATGAGCAGAACGTAGCACGGTGCAAACAAATGCTTTATAAATGTACAAATGGTACAAAAACTTTGCTATAAACTGCAGAAATTGTTACAACATGTTTACAAGAGATAAAAGGGTTATGTTTCACAGGTAAATATCACGCATATAACCAAAATTAATTATTTTAATTGTAAAACCTGTATGCTAACATTAAAAAGCTTCAATGTTCATGTTTAACCTTATTTAAAATTGATTTTATCTGTTATCAAACATATTATTTACTGATATTAAACATGGAAATATGGACTTCATTGGATTGTTGACTAGTAAGACTGCATATAAATTCATAAAATACCATGTAGACTCACTAATGACAGACACTATGTAATGATTGAGCATCATAAAAAAAATAGGCACATTGTCAGACAGATTGGTTTATTCAGATATTTTCTACATCCAGTATTTGTGTTTTTCAGCATTTCCAGACAAAAAGGAGGAAAAATAGTGTGCCAGCTGTGGGTCGGCTTCAGATACAGCCTACATCATTGTGAAACTGAAGAATAATTCTTTGTGATAAAAATTAATTCATTAAACCATTCTTTGTGACATGAAATAATTTCTATTTTTTAGTTTGTTTTTACGGATGTTAAAATTATTGTAGCTTACAGCAAAAGTTTTTATAGTTGTGTGTGTGTGTGTGTGTGTGTGTGTGTGTGTGTGTGTGTGTGTGTGTG
>NW_013952924.1:341088-342520 GCF_001266775.1 Austrofundulus limnaeus | reverse complement strand
ACTCAGTTCTGATTAATAAATACATGTATGAATATCCAACTGGTCAGAACTCATTGATTTGTATGAAAAAACACCTGTTAAACACAAAATACTCAATTAAAGCCACTGTTTTAGTCATTTGAATTAGTTATCTATTTTAAATTTCCATAACTTTAAACTTCACAATTTTCTCAGCTTTATTTTGAAACTTAGTTTGTAAAAATCGATCAAGAAATAAGGAAGTTATAAGAGTTTTTCATCAGGATGATGCCTATTGACGTCCATTCATTTTGTTGAGGCTCCTCAATGCATAACAGAGCTCCAGTGCGTGCACGTCAATGTAGCTAGCAATGCGCTAGCCATGCCCAATCCAGTAATACTGTATATATCAATGGATTCTGCTTTTAGTGAATGCACCAAAGAAACCTGAACTTTGATGATTAAAACCAGTAAGAACTGAGACTGGAAAATAAGTGGGGCTTTCAGGACTAAAAGGCTTTATTATTGTCAAAAGAAAAAGCTGGGGAGCCACCAAAAAATGTAAAAATAAGTAAGTAAGTAAGTAAAGTTTTATTTATATAGTGCTTTTCACAGAAATAAATTGACAAGGTGCTGTACATTCAGGGAAGTGGGGGAGGGAGCAGTTAAGACTGGTCGTGCAGCAAAACACAGTTGCTCTACGGCTACCTTAAAAACAAAACAACAGAAAAACTAAAAACCACACAATGGAAGATGAGGAAAAAAGCACAAACATCAAATATCAACACTGTGACACACTATGGTATTTACGAAAAAACTCTGCAAAGGGCAGATTTGTTAGCTAGAGGAGGAAGTGTGATTAGGGGGCCTGAAGAATCCAGTCCCCAAAACCAATRCAGCCATAGTTCAGATATATTGATGGAAACTGTTCATTCTGTGCAGCCTTCAGCCTGCTCAGGAATCAGATCAGATAGGTGTTAGAGGAGGGGGGGAGGTGAGGGGGCAGAGCCTTGTCGACGTAATCCGGCCAGGAAGAATTTAGTCAACAGATCAAGGCCGTTGTGGGGGGATCCAGATTTTTCAGTTGTTTTGGGAACAGAAAGAGTCAGGCAGACGATAACAATTTTCCATCTGCTTTAATGTCTGCTGGTACATCTCAAGGTGGCGAATCCAATCAGACAAATGGTGTGGACAAATTCCGCTGAGCCGTGCTATCAGCTTCTCCAAGATCAATTCCATCTGGCCAGCAAACTCCAGGGACCACAGCCGGCCTGCGACCCTCAATAGAACCACTTGCAGACCGAGTCCAGCTCGCTCAAGGCAAAATGTCCGAGTGCTGATAGTATACGGCCATCCATCAAGATGGTCAGTCAGTCAGAAAATGAAAAGCCACCGACGATTTTTTGTAGAACACCAGGAGACCACAAAGCCAATCTGCAGAATCCAGTGATCGGAATCCAGATATATATATATA
>NW_013952924.1:338642-340088 GCF_001266775.1 Austrofundulus limnaeus | reverse complement strand
TACTCATATTTCAATTCATGATTGAAATAACTAAACTAAACTAAACTAAACTAAACTTTTCAAGAAAACAAACTGTGACCCTGTCACAGATCATTTTACAGCACTTCCAGTCAGCCAGCTCACTTTGTAATACCAGGAATTTTCCCCACCTTTTGCATCAAATTAATCTGAGGAGTTGATCAGCCCTGATGTTTAACTAACTGACTTCACCAAAATCTGCACCACAACATTCAAACTCTCTGCCATTATGTGCAGCTTGAAACCTAGCTAACTCACTAGCTGAGACTGGCGCGAGGCTAGAGTGAAGTGTGTCCGCCTGTGAGTGCATTGTGACGGTAGAGGGGCTCAGCAGCACCCGCTGGACAGAAGAAGTCAGAAAGAGTGATAGAAGTCTGTCTCCAAACACAAGCAGCTACAAACAAAACCACCAGAAATAGAAGCTTGATTTGTCGCTAGTCATTTTTAACAAAGACAATGCTGCTGATAGGATTAGGAAAGTCTCCGGTTCAACTCAGAACAGAAACTAAAGTATAAAAAAAATGTTCCCACGGATATTTACTTCAAAAGATCACTGATTCGCTCATTTAGCTGTCAATCAAAAAGGGATTCAGCCCCCGACAGATCATGCAGTCATCATGCAGAAGCTAAGCGTCCAGGCCAGCCAATTCTAGCCCACTGCCCCATAGAGCCCCAGAGACGCTCAGCGTCCGATAGGTGGGACAAAGCCAGCATTTATCCAATGACTCGTCTCGTTTTGCTGCACTCTTTGCTTCCCTATTGAASTCTGTGGAAGCTCAGCGTCTGCACTGTTTAAAGCACTGTGAAGCTGCGGAGAGGAAAGCTGCGTCGTTACCAGTGATAAGAAGCTGATTCTGAACAAAAGTTGAGCGCGTTGTAGCGCATATTTAGTTAATGACATGAACACACAACAGTGTATATTTGATCACTTATTATTATTTTTTTGTACTTTAGGGGAAGCTGAGCTTCCCTTGCAGTCTTAGAGCAATCGCCTCTGGACTGCAGGTAAGGTGAAGACTGGGAGGTGAAATGGGCCAGATGAGAAGATAGGAGATGCTTTTTCAGTTACTCACCAGCTGAAGTGGTTCACAGTGTGCAGCAAAAAACTGCCCGTACAGGTGATTAGGAGGATCAGAAATGACTTCTTCTGAGGCTTTGTCACAGATGACAGACACCTCATTTTTGCTGTGGAATTTAAAAAAGGTTTTAAAAAGTCAATAGAGTGAGGGAAACAAATTTAGGCCCCAAGCCATGATGCAAAAAATGCAAATGGAATTGCAGAATTTACCAAAATAAATGCAATCCAGTATAAAATGCGGAATCTTATGGAGTTTGTTCATTTGAATGAGTTTCTGAGGTAGTTTTGGCTGCTGCCGCTCCCTGTACCTGCCGTTACCTGTTTGTGTGTTTAGGATGGGCTCTCCTCTC
>NW_013952924.1:333275-334636 GCF_001266775.1 Austrofundulus limnaeus | reverse complement strand
GCCCAGTTAGGATGACTAACTTTTGCATGTGACTAAATAGAGCCAATCAAGCACATTGTTAGTCGATGGCCCTCTTTGCATGTGACTAACCTGTTTGTCCAGGTGGAGGCAGTGCTTATAAGGCTGAGTTCACCTGAAACTCATCAGACTGAAGAAGTCTCTTGGACGAGAGACGAAACGTTTCACTAAAGAAGAACCCATCCAGAGGACCTACTTATTTTTTCTTTTTGATTTTTTTTCTACCTGGATTACTGAGATGCATCAGGACGTTCTTGAGGTATGTTTGTCTTCTATGGTTTAAATCTTTGAGTTTTTACGATGTTTAAGTAGCTGGGATCGAAGAAGCTTCTTTGTGTATGTGGTCTCTGGCATGATGTACTTGAGGCAGAGCTCCTTTGCCTCATGGCTAATATTTAGTTGCAGATCATAACCAGTTATACTAACGTTCCCACTTGGCTGCCAGGGTTGAAGATCTTTATTTTTTATCTCAGAAGCTAAAAGTGGAACTTTCACCTGCTCACCAAAACAGCTTTTAGTTAGCCTCTCTTGGGCCTGTCGAATAAGAACCACCTCCTTCACCACACAGTCTAGACCCAGAGCTGASAGTTTGACCCATAATGAGGCATTAAAGTAGTCGTAAAGGTACGCGTCTAATGAATTCCAGGAACGAATCTTTGCAGAGAGACTTGGTGACAGACTCTTCTTGGATTTTTCTGTTCGCATGTTGAGCTTGAAATAAACAATATCCTCCAAATCCCAAGAAAGAAGACGACGAAGGAGAACTAGAGATTCATCAAAATACTCAGAAATCATCACCAAGGAGAATGTTTTTTCTACATCTGCCACAAAAGCTTGAGCATAAGCAACATCTGATGCTGGTCGATCTTTGTTACCACCCAAGTCAAAGGTCAAGGTATTACGTGCATACATAGAATCTGCCTCTTCTGGATGGTAGTACTGTAAGGGGTCGGCTAAGAAGGTCTCTAGAGAGCCGTTAGGGACCCTTCGGAAGCTCCCACTGTGACGGCTGTAGTAAGTAAACAAAGATTCGAACATTGAAGCTGGCTCTCTCAGGATTGTGATGTATTTTGTATCATAAGGCATCAGGCGCTGCAGTGCAGTCTTATTGAAGCGCATGTGGCTGGTGATCATGTTTGCTCGTAGTGTTACTGGATGAACAAAATGAGAGGAGAAGACTTTTGGGTAACAGAACAGGGGAGCACAGTTTGATCTAGGCAATGCCATCGTCAAGTTGTTGTGCTCTGCAAATCGAAACAGTATGTTCTGCAGGGTGCTGCTGGCTGTCTTGTGGGTCTTGAGGAAAGCAACGTTGGTATGCTTATGCGCCAGAGAGTGAGAGG
>NW_013952924.1:331153-332314 GCF_001266775.1 Austrofundulus limnaeus | reverse complement strand
AGACACCCCTTTTTCAGATAAATTGGGGGGGGGGGGGGGGCACTGATTGGTGGGCCTGATGGATAGAGCTTCATCAGAGCTAAACAACAAAAGAAATCTGAAGCTTCTATGTTGAACAGTTTCTGAGTTATAAGCATTTTGCATGTCCTGACACCCCCTCTTTGAAAGGAGCCCCCTCCTCAAATATGGGGTCTATCGACCGTTGGCTGGTGCAGTGTAGGTCAGACTCTTCTACAGTCCTGCCAAATTTCATGTTGACTGGTGCAGCCGTTTTTGTGCTACGGTTGACCAAAAATCACTAAAAACAAGAAACTAAATACTGCATAGTGGTAACATAATGASCCCCACAAGCAGAAATGCACACTGAAATAAAAGAAATGTCACAATTGTGGGCTATAAAGCACATTACTGTGTTTCAGTTACTCTAAACTATGAGTTATTTGCATCAACTTAAGTTACTTGTGTTGTTTGTAAGTAAAACTATGCCATATCTAGTTTACTTGGCTGTGTTAAGTATCCCCAACTCAACTCAGTAAAGTAAATATTATTTAAAACATAAAGGGTTACTATCCCACTCCATTCTAGTTGGTGGCAGTAATGCACACCGTTCTTTTTGTCCTACCAACCACCAGAAAACGTCGCAGGAAGAAGAAACATTTCTCACAGCACACGGACATACATACTTGAAAAATCTACAGCCATCCTTTAAATAAAGGTAAGTAAACATGTTTTCAATTTCCACATTTCTTATAGAAATTAGTGTTAAGCGTTTTTCATACTAAATTGTAGTGGAGGCTGACCTAAATTATGTGTGGAAGWATACCTATCGGTGCAAACTGTTTTACTAACTAGACCTTGGTGTTTGCAAAAGCCGTTGAAAATGTATAAACATTTGTATGTGTTTAAGTTGTTAAAATTGGAAATGCCAATTTGGCGCTGCTAGCTCCATTAGGATGTTAGCTTCATTAGTTGACACCTTTAAAAGTTTGATATATGCTGAATTTAGCTMTCTTTACTGAGCCCATCTGGTGATATTTGAATAAATAAATGCATGGCCACAGTATAAATCAATAAGAATACTTCAGTGTTTTTTCTACTCCCCATCCTACATGTGTGTGTGTGTGTGTGTGTGTGTGTGTGTGTGTGTGTGTGTGTGTGTGT
>NW_013952924.1:325563-327090 GCF_001266775.1 Austrofundulus limnaeus | reverse complement strand
TGTGTGTGTGTGTGTGTGTGTGTGTGTGTGTGTGTGTGTGTGTGTGTAGTCCCATTATCAAGTTCAAGTCTACGTAATAAAATATTGTGATCACTTGTATCAAATGCAGCACTGAGATCTAACAGGACAAGAATGGACACAAGTCCACTGTCTGAGGCCATGAGAATATCATTAGTATCTTTCACCAGTGCTGTTTTTGTGCTATGATGAGCTCTAAACCCTGACTGAAACTCCTCATAAAGATTATTTCCATCCAGATGTTCACATAGTTGATTTGTAACTATTTTCTCAAGAATTTTTGAGATGAATGGGAGATTAGAAATAGGTCTGTAGTTGGCCAGTACTCCTGAATCAAGATCAGGTTTCTTAAGTAAAGGTTTAATTACAGCAACATTAAAGCCCTGTGGCACATAACCATTCATTAAAGATAAATTAAGTACATCTAAAATATAGATATTAATTAAGGGAAATGCTTCTTTGAACAGTCTGGTTGGTATGGGATCTAGCAGACATGTTGATGGTTTGAATGAAGATATTATTTTAGATAACTCAGAGAGCTCAACAGGACAAAAACTGTCCAAACATAAATCAGGTTCTAATGACACTAAAGCTGCCTCATCTGACAGAGAATCAGAGACAGTAGTGTTGCGGCCTGAAAAAGGATAACATGAATAAGAAACCTCTGACACGATGCTTCCATCCAGGCGAACGCAGCAGGAATTTATTTTCAAAACCAAACTTGAATCTCCATTACAATGTCAAATAAAACAATCAATTTAAATTATTTTCAATAAACAATTTCCATTGTCTTTTACATTTCTGTCCTGTTGTCTGATATTTATATCTTCGAACAAAGAAAAACAAAAGCCCAAACACTCATTTCAACAAAATAACACAGTAGCTTTAACTCTTAATATCACCAAAAACAGTCTTTTAGCTTATCTTTAGCTTAGCTGCATGTTCCGCATACACACACACACACACAGCATTGCGCAGACACTGGCCTCGTGGCGTGACGTCATCGGCAAGCTAACTAGCTTAAAACCATGGTCATGAAATGCAAACTACCTGGTTGAAACGACTCAACTTCAAGTGAGAAAGGTTACAAAACACAACAGTAAATCCTTACAAACACTTACAAAGATACAAATAAAGAAATATTCAGTTATTACCTGAAAAAGGATAACATGAATAAGAAACCTCTGACACGATGCTTCCATCCAGGCGAACGCAGCAGGAATGAGGCATCGTGGGCAGAGAGCTCCCTCTACAGATCTAAGCAGGTACAACTAATCAATTACAGATGACATCGCTCAGAAAAGACTCAGCAGGTTGATCACAGATAAGCAATTCTTAATAAGAAATTCTTACCATAACAAAACTTTTTTTTTACAACAAAAAAACTGCTTAACGTTTTTGAACCTTTTAAAGAGTATTTTAAACATTTGTCTATCTCCATTTTAACCTTACATAAATTTAACTGTTTTTAATGACCCTTTTAACAATGTATCTTTGTCACTACAGTTG
>NW_013952924.1:318056-320157 GCF_001266775.1 Austrofundulus limnaeus | reverse complement strand
CTACAGTACTGAACAGAAACCTAGGATTGTTTTTATTCTCTTCTATTAAGGATTGATAATATACAGTTCTAGCTTTACGTGGGGCTTTCTTATATGTTAGCAGGCTGTCTCTCCAGGTTAAATAAGATTCTCCTATGTTAGTGGAGCACCATTTTCTCTCCAGTTTTCTATATTCCTGTTTTAAAGAACGTAACTCTGAATTAAACCAAGGAGTCGGCTTCCTCCGATTGATAACTTTCTTTTTTAGTGGAGAAATTTCATCAAGAGAGGTTTGTATTAAATCTGTAATATTATCAACAAGACCATCTAAGTTACTGTTCTCTGTTACATTATTCAAGGCAGAGGAAAATAAAGATGGAAGAGATTCTTTAAACTTAGTTACAGCTTTCTCTGATAAACATCTACTATAATGAAATTTACTCTCAGTAGCTATAAAGTTAGCTAATGTAAACTCAACGGTTATTAAAAATGGTCAGATCAGAACAATATCTGTTTAGAAATAATCATTGTTGTTGCTGTTTATCAAACATCATTCTCTCCTTGGCCCAGATTTTGTCAGTTTGCTGAATAAATGAGTGTATCTGAGACTGTCTCRGTGCACATATTCTGTACCACTCTTCTGTGTGACATGATATGTGCCTTGCAATTGCAATAAATCTTGTTGACATTTCACTGAGTACTTTTTGTTCTTGAATCTTGTGTCTTTGCCCAGGTAAAATAAACATTTCCATGACATCTACACCTTTTCCCTAAGGTGACCAGATTTCTGAAATTAAATCCGGGAGCATTTCCAGCTCAGAGATGAAAAGAAAAAAAGAAATGATAAATAGTATGTACTTCTATATCAGCTTTCTATCCTACCAGGAYACACAAARCTCTTTACACTACAATCTGTGCCCTTGTTTACCCATTCAGCCAGTGCTTTAGATCACATTCATGATGGGGTGCACATCAGAGGCAGTGGGTTCAGTGTCTTGCCCAAGGACACTTCAACACATGACTGAATAATGGTGGAGTCGAACCCAGACTCTCTTATGAGTTATTTTACTTGATGATAGATAATTACACATACACAGAAACACAAAGGCAATTAAAAGGTAGTTATAACTGCCCACTTTTCATGGCAGCGAGTGATTAAAAAGTTCAGACTCACCAGGCGGTGACAGATGTTGCAGTATTTTTTCATTTTTTCATTGTCTGTACTGCGACCAYGGAGAACTCAATTTCAGCCACACATTATTAAGGTCCATCTCAAATCAAACAGCACACTTTTCAGCAAGGCCTTGACAAGTATGGGCGCAGAGCGTGCTGCAGCACCCCTGAATGGATTCTAAAGGACAAGCATGGCTAAATGCAAAACTAAAGGGATAATGGGGGCAGATAAAAACTGATTTTATTGGTGTTTAGGGTCATACAAATTCACATATACTCACGGTACCTGTGTTTTGTATGAAGGAGGAAGGGAGGAAGGAGAACGTGACAAACAGAAAAAAAAATAAGTAGACCAGAAGTTTCAAGTGTCCCTGCCGATTTATAGGACCGGACAGACCACTTAGTATTCAGAAATAGAAAGCTAACATGACGACATACCACAATAATTGGAACACTCCTAAAACTATTTCATCACCAGGAGTTGGATTCATCACCAGCTACTGACAAACAGTTAATTTAAATGGTTAAGAAATGAGTTAGTGACAAAAGGGTGTTCTGTTTTTTTTTTTATTTATTTTTTTTGTCCTCAGTTTAGGGAACATCTTTTCACAGCTTAGAGATCAAATAAGGTGATTGCTACTACCTGCTGTCCTAAAGGCCTAAACTTATGTTGCTTGCGAGCCAGCTGTGGCCAGGCACCAGATTTAAACATTTAAATCTGTAGGCAGGTCAGTTAAATCCATTTTAACCTCACAAATATTGAAAATTGTCATATTTTGCAAGTCGGTTCCATTTCTTAGTTGTCTTAAACRGAAACAAAGACAACAAACATAAAAAAACAGTTTCTTTTTAAGACCTTAAAGCTGGCTTATGATATGATTTACAAAATTGTTCAACAGTCAGCGGAACTAAGAACCAGACCAGGAGACAGGAATAAAAAGGTAAGTGC
>NW_013952924.1:315817-317503 GCF_001266775.1 Austrofundulus limnaeus | reverse complement strand
TAGTTAATCTTTTAGCACATTAGCATCAAATTATCAGTAGCAGGACTTGGAAATTGTGCGAACGACTGTATGGTCAACTGAAGCCATATTATAATTAATAGATGCATTAACAGATTTAGTCGTCACGTAGCTAATTTGGATGAAAGCATATTAATCTAACAGTGACCCAGGTCATCGCAGACTATTTTATAAACACAGATATGACTGTACACAGCAAGTGTGAGGAAAATAAGAAGGAAATGAGGAATGGAAATGGACACGTCATGTAAGATTATGACTTTTTTTCTCGTAATATTATGACTTTATTCTCATAAAATTATGACTTTATTGTCGTAAGAATGATAAGAAAAAAATCTTGTTGTGTAGCCCTAATACTCCATCATAGATACTGGAGCTAAGCCCGAATTATTGATGTTTGTTTGTTTATTTATTCATTTTTTGTTGTTTTTTTATGCATAATGTTTTAGCTGTGAAGTTATTCTTCCAGTAAAAAGACATATAAACACACGTCCCGACACATTTTAAGTCTGACATGAAACTGATCATTATGGTAATGAGGTAACACGTGGTCASGCAAACTCATGTAAATCCGACGTCAGACAAAGGTTAGACCGTCTCATTTCACAGCAGTTTTGAGCAGCCTACTGAATTGAGACACAGCTTCAGTCTTGCAAGGTATGTGCTAGGTTCTGTACGACTGGTCAGAAATTTGTGGGCGTGTTTATGCAGAAGAGTTGCTGAAGAACACCGCYCTGTACTGCTCTGCTGAGGAGCATGTGACCAAGGCTGTTAGAAAATACATCAGTTTTTACTACAAAACTTCTAAGTATAATCAACACTTGGAAGAAGATAGAACATTTGTTTGTGCTTGAAAAGAAACGGCACAAAGATACAGGTGCAAGAGGGAGTACACCTCAGCCTAAGAAGGGACACGTTCCTAGCAAGATATAGGCACTACCAGAACCAGAACAGTATAGTTGCATTTAAATACAACAATAATGCTTCCCAAGTTGTTGAATTCTTGTGTGTCAAAATAACTACACACCATTTTAGTGGCCTTCTCAATGATGTACAAACAGAACCGTTGGATGTCCGATATTATCCAAGTGTGGTTATTTTTAACTTGTCTCACATTGTTACACTTAGAAATTCAACATACCGTATATGTCTTTATAAATATAAAAATGAGGCGCAAAGTTTTAAGCCATGACATGTCATTTGCATACATTAAAATTTCTCCATCACCAATTAGCAGTAGACCAATGATGTACAAACTAAAGAATCTCACACTGGGCTATAACTGTCAGAGACTAGTAGGTGACTTCAACGTGTGGGAAAATGGGAAAAATGTGAGGCAAATTGAAAAATGGGTGATTCTCCAAGAGCTATTAGCTGAAATTCTCAAATGGATCAAATGATCTCTCAGTACTTTTGTCAAAAATAAAAATAATGGTAAATGAGATCTGGTGGTGTGTAATTAACACACAGGTACTGAGTACTTTGACCAGAACTCATGTCATTGTTTTGAATTTTCTGTTTTCAGACCCAACCACCATCAGACACTGTGTAGTGCAGGGTGACTTCAGGGAGAGAATGGCAGCACATTTGTATATTTAGACTTGTAATCAGGGCACAGGCCACCAATTAAGGAGGACCCATGCATGTGTGTGTACAACTGCTCCCAGC
>NW_013952924.1:312333-315634 GCF_001266775.1 Austrofundulus limnaeus | reverse complement strand
AAACTGGGCCCCATGATGTAGGAAAAACAAGGGCACACACACACACACACACACACACACACACACACACACACACACACACGTTTGTATTTGTATTCCTGTTAGTATCATGTATTGACTTCCATTCATTTCAAGTCATTTCTATAGCAAATCCCTAACCCTTACCCTAACCATCCTCAGTATATAACTAACCCACCCTCAATTCATACTTTAGTCCTAAATCTAACCAACCATAGGCTTTCCACCATATTACAATTGGTCAACAAAAAGACTTGTAGTCCTGACAAGGTGTTTACAMCAGAAAATGTCTTAAAAAGGTAACAAAAACCAGATGAACACACCAGCAGCCCTGTGGCTTTCTGCTTAACAACCAAATCCTTTAATCAGAGGATCATGTTTTACTATCGAGACCCGGAACACGACAAAGAAACAACAACAAAAATAAAAATATCTGGTTTGTCAATCTATTTATTTGTGTTTTTCCATCTCTCTGTGTATTTTTGAGTCTCTTATGATTTTGTTGTTAATTGTCCAAGATGAGCTAAGTGACATTTTAAAGTATCTGTTAGATAATCTTTATATGATTACACTATAGAATGATTAGTGCTGTAGGRCATCCCTCTGTATTCAACCAGAGTTGATGATTCCATTCATGGCTTCCTGTCTCATARTAAAGGAGGAACACTGGTGTGTCTCCACACATTAGCACAGTCTCCCCTTGCCACCTCCGTGTCCACTCAGTGGTGACTTTAGGTAMATCAGAACATAGAATAATCACATGACACATGGGCCAGTCATCATCAGTTCATGCAATTCTCCAAAAAAAAAAAAAAACCATAGCAAGTCAGATGTGGGCCAGATCTGGAGTCAAGCTTGCACTGTTGRCTGACTGCTGGCATGGCAGAGGTTTGACAACCAATGTGGGCCAGGTCTGGTAATGATGGAGCTGTTTTTAAGATTTCATGGCACAAMTGGCCCTGTCGTGGTTTGGTTTAGGTTGTGCTGACCGATGCATGGGYCACCTCTGGCAAASCACATTTGGGCCAATAAAGAGCCATCGTTCTTTGCAGTACCAGGGCCAAGTGCATTGTGTGGGCCAKAACTGGGCCAGGCAATGTTTGCYACATGGGCAGCCATMTCTGCTGTGGTAATGGCAGCTCATACATGGAACAGTGAACTCAATGATGCAACCATTCTGCTTCAGACAAATCCACAATGGGGCCTCTGTCAGATTCCATAAGATGCAATGATAACATCATTTTAACTGTCATTAAAAACATGAAAATAAAAATATTKTTACATTTTTATGCCAGTATTCTACCCGTTGGTGTTTGTTCTAGACTGGTGGTTCTCAACCCTGATCCAACATGTTTTAGTTATTTCCCTAGTCTTCCCTAGCGCTCCAGTCTCAGTGGGTCTTCAGATTCTTGAGAAGCTTGTTAGTCACCCTTTCCCACAAATTAGAAGCAGGGAAACATCYAAAACATGCAGAAGAGTGGGTTRAARACCAGGGTTTGGAGCTACTGTTGTAGACATCCCAGCTCCTGAAGACCCAGCACAGTAAAGTGGGTGAGAAAAGGACTGAATGAATATAAATTATATCTTTTAAAACCAAGTGTATTTCTCTGAACTGTTATAAGTCAAATTATCCTAAATTCAGTCAATCCTCTTTCTGAGAATCAAAACTGAAAACAAAATATTTAACATTCAAAATTTGATTAATGCTTTRATCACTGAAATATTGAGGTTCAACACTGAAGCCACAAAACCATCACTGTCTTGAAACTGCTGACAGAACAGAATATAGACAGCATTCAAACTGTAGACAGAAGGACATTCATTCTTTGATTTGATTCTTTGATTTAAACCATCATCATTTCATCTCTTAGAAATTACAAAGGAGAGGGCAAATTTGAATGTTTTTGGATGCTTCCCAGAAGTTCGAACCAGCAATGTGTACAAGTTACAACACAGACAAAAAGTAATTCACAGTTCTGTTATGAACAGAACTGGTTCCTCTAATCAGCTAACAGCTAATAGCAGGACTAATTTTTTGTTATCTCTTACCTGTTGGACTTCCACACCATCTCAACCTATAACTAGAATCAGCCAACCTTCCCCTGAGWCTGGAAAAGAAAACAAAGTGTAAGAGCCCTTTCCTGTCTGAATTTTAACTAAATTGCACAACAGAGACTCACCATACCTCCTAACCCTGATCCACCTGGTCCAGTTCCCTTGTGGATATTAAAAACAAAAGCTCTTACCTCTTTTACCCCCGTGTCTGTGAGTCCTTTCAGGTCTTGGAACTCCAAACTCTGTTTTAAACTAAAGCCTTGTTAGCCACCAAAAATGACAGCTCATTTAATTTTGCAGCTTTTGGACACGGGCATACCCTCAGGGAGATGTCTACACAACCAACAGTGGTTGTATTTTGAGTTTACTGTTGCAGGAAGGCTTTTTTTGCTGTTTACAGAATGCAAACCAGGTGGTACAGAATGATTTTTTTCAATGCATGTCAAACGTGCACCCACCTGTTCACATTAAAAACACTGCAGAGTTGTGCTGTAAACAGCTCACAGCTTTATCTCAAAACAGTACGCTAGTAAAAGTGGTAAGTGAGGAGTTCAGAGATGTTTGTGTCCTAAACAACAAAATAGACTGGGCCTGTTCTTGTTTTCAGCCCAYTGCTCTTGTTTGTCTTCCACATATTCCACTACAAAAACATTGCATTTGTTTTTTGTTTTGTCTAAGAAAAAGTATGGAGATAAAGCACTCAAATCTTGTTGTGCACGTTGTTGAATGATGTTGTGTGTGTGTGGGCAAGTCTTTTTGAGACAATTTTATCTCCACAGAGAAGGAGTATGTTTATCAAGATGACAAAAGCAGAACTGTCAATAAACTAAACACAGATGCATGTTCAGTCACAGAAAACAACAAAAAGACTGGACAATAAGTGGAGCAGTTTATCTTTGACTGCTTTATTCTTCACACAGACGGCAAACTCACACAAAGGTTTAGTCGTTGTTTTATGCAGGATGCTCTGACACAAMCTGGTCTTAAACCTGCAGCCTCCAGATTAAAAGACCACCGAGCCACCTGCTAGTGGATCAGGAGTACACGTTAATATTTGGTTTGACTTAAAGGATTTAGTGTTTCTTTTTTGTCTGGAAGGAGTGGGCAGTTCAGCTTTTGTACATTGTTGTTGATCATGATGCGTTTTCATGTAGATGTCTGTGTGTGTGTGTGTGTGTGTGTGTGTGTGTGTGTGTGTGTGTGTGTGTGTGTGTGTGTGTGTGTGTGT
>NW_013952924.1:308821-310943 GCF_001266775.1 Austrofundulus limnaeus | reverse complement strand
GCATCAAGTGCCCTTATCACCACTTTCAGCCTTTGTTTTCTTGATGCTACAGTTGCTTGGTATCCATCACTACATCACTACAGCCCTCTTCTCTTTCTGTTCTTATTGGTTAGTTAGTCTGTCCGTCTGGATTTGGATGTCCCACAGTATCTTAGCTCTTAGTTATTTTCCACCACCCCTGGTTTTGCCTGCATGCAAATTACAACCTACTGTTGTATTTTGTGTTGGGACTGTGTCAGGGGCATCTCTGTAGTTTTACATGGGCCATGTTGTAATACAGCTGCAGTACACTGAGATGTAACCAAATATGTTTGTGGTATGAAAGCATTTTACATTAGAAAATCATATCAGATCTGGAGCTGCTTGCAACATATTTGCTGTTTAATGGAGCAATAGAGCTCCATTTAATAGCAGACATTTAAAGATAATGAAAACATCTGAATTATTTCTGAATAGAATATTAAAAAAAGACCCTTCAAAGGAGGTTCTTCCCTGATTATGTGATTGTGTTAAAGTTGATGTTTACCTGTTTAGTGTGTTTCTATAAGTTCTTTCTTAGTAGCATTTCTTTCTGGAGTCTTTTCAGTTCATTAAGTTAATTAGTCATCATTAGTTTTTTTTAATGTGAGACATCACATAAAACTGGACAAGGTTGGACTTGGTCAAAAAGAACATGATTTTTATTTTTTTAATTAAACTACATTTTGAAACCTGAATCATCCTGATACCACGGTTGGTCCCAGAGTTTCATCTTGATTTGTTTTGCTAATCAGGAAGTCTCCTGAGAAATTGGTCTGAATCCTGTGTTTGCACATTCAAATAAGGATTTCTTGGSATCACTTGAAAGAGGAAACCTCACACAGTTTTGCTAGCTCAATGGGAAAGTGGCAAAAAATGTAGGGCTACTCCGCACAAAACCTTTTATTAGTAGTTGGTGACAAAGTCCTTCAAAGCTTTCTTCAGTATTATTTATGTTCAGACTTTTCTTTCCGGGGACCCATAGATAATTCACATTTACTAGACTCCAATGATTTCTAATTTTTTTTAACAATACACTATCGTTGCCTTTTGATCTTTGGTTTGATGTCACATTTCAGCCTGACATTTGTAGGCTTGGATTTTGTTGTTCGAGGCCTGTGTTTTCATCTTAGCTTACCTGTTTTCCTCATATTGTATTGCAAAAATACTTTTAAGAGTCTGGTCTAAAACAGGAAAGGTTTGGTCTGATTTAATGTCAAACAGTGAGGGGGGAAACGGTGTCTGTTTTATACAACAYACATAAACATCTGGTTCCACTGTAAACAGATGGAACTACCTCGGTTACCTCAAGACAACAGAACAGTCCAGTCATATTCTTGAATGAATGTTCTGCAGGGAATAAAGTGAATCTGCATCTCTGCTTCTCCTCTGGAAAGATTTTATCRTGCCAAAAATGAATCATCAGGTTTATTTTAGATAGGAGCTCAGGGTCAGAGCGTAGTGCGCTGCAGCGAGATGTATTAAACTCTTTATCTTTRTAAATAACGGGGCTGTAGGTGGAAGTTTCTTGTCTTCAGAAGGATTCAGCAGCCGAAGCCGTTGCAGGCAAATCAGGGATGAAATTTGTGGATTTTATTGTGCTTTTTCTGATTTTATGTAAACGTCAGTATTTCTGGTTGAGGGTGTTTGCAYTTCATAGGATGCAATATCAAATGATTGTTAGATGGGCATATAATGATGACATGGATCAATGTTTAAGTTTTGCCTTGATGTGATTAAATCATTAATCATTTACTTGATATATCGATGTATTGTTACAGCCTAGATTGTCTGTCTTGTTTATCTCAGTGGTTCTGTGGACAGTGTACARGCAGGGAAAGTAAATGGTTTCATAACTCTACAGTCCTGTGTGGGAACAGATCTAAACAACAGATCTCTGTGACTATAAATGGTTTCAGTTGTAAGGATGCCATGAATCTTGTAACTGAAGGTAATTTTCATGCTGCTTTCTATCAGTCACTTCTTAATAAAACTGGAACTGTTTCCGTAAATAGTTCATGACACAGTAGCTGCGTTTTCATTGACCATGGAAATGCGCAAATTAGAATTTCGAAAATAAATTTGCTCAATGGAAACACATCAC
>NW_013952924.1:305351-307911 GCF_001266775.1 Austrofundulus limnaeus | reverse complement strand
GGTGATGTCCACAAGTGGATTATGGTAATAGTTTTTAGCCTAATGCATTATGGTTTAAAATAGGTTATATACGTCTAATGAAAAAAAATTCAGATGAGAGTGAAAATTTTTTTTTAATTATGTTCCATCCCCAATTTCTCTAAAACCACAGCAGCTGTTTTAATACTTACACTTCTGATGAAATCTCCCAACTGTTAGCTTTATTTTAATACCAAAATTATTTAAGTAAAGTTTTCTAAATGCTGAGATACACTTGATTACATTTCGGCCTGGTATTTTGTGCAAAATCTTTAAGAAAACCCCTCACTGTTGTCTACATCCATGTTAGTTGTATAATTCAGTTCTSTGCTTTAGTTCTTTTAGTCCTCGTTCTGTATGCAGCTTCTGTCTGCCAATCACCTCAGGCCGTCGTCATTTTACAGGTTTGTTTGCCAAGATTCAGAGGCAAAATTTTCCTCTGAAAGGTGTGATCTTCACGCCTGTCATCGTTCATTTCACACGTTCTTCATTTCGAGTCGACCCTCTCAATCAAGATGAGCTTTGAGTGTTTCRTGCCAGCATGCGAACGCCCCCACATCTGACCTCTCCATCACTCTGWGTCTCAGTCTGGAGGGTTTCCTGTAACGTGACCCGGTGCCAGCTTGCTTATGTAATACTTGTTAAAGATTCTGCTGCCACATAAATATGAAAGAGAACACCTCCTGCCGATATTACTGATGAAAGGGATCCTTTTTTTCATCATGTAGATGTTGGTGTTTTTAACATTTTGTTTAACCTTTCTCTGAAAATCCCATTATGTAACCGAACCGAAACCCTCTCACTGAATCAGGACTGACGAGTGTGAGGGTTTCCATAACCCAGATTCTACATGACCTCTGACAGACCGCCTTTAAGTACACGAGTTACTGGACATGGCAAAAAAAAAAAAAAAAAAACAGCTGAATACCCAGAAATGCTGCTGAGTCATATGAGTCGGGTGAAAAGTTCACTGGTAAAACTGTGGACTTCGGTGACTCATTTTTACATGTTTCATGAATAATAAATATAAGTTGCCATTTTGGATAACTTATCTATGATTTGCACTTTTTTTATTTCTGTGCCAGTAAATATCTCTGAATAATGAAAATCCGTTACACACAGCCAGTGGAGGAGTGTTAGTGCAAATAACTCAAGTGATAAYAGCTTTAGTGATCGCCTCAGGAGTTCTTAAAGCTAACCAGATTTACCACCGTTAATAATAGGCTTATTTTTTTACTAAGTAAACTCTGTGAAAGGACTAATTATAACTGACAGTGTTAGTAAAGTTTTAATTTTAGGTTTGAACGTATCATTTTAAAAAATACTTTCTGTCTGAGCTGATCCCAATGACTGCCACCCCGCCCACTAAAAGTACCTCAAACCACACATTCATCAACAGATGTAATTATGTGTTTTATAGGAATGGTTGCTCATTGCAGTGAGTTTGCACACAATTATCGTACAGCTCCACAGGTTTGTTACCTCTGCCGTGTTATTCAGCTCTAAGTGCTATGGCTTCATGACATGCAGCCCTGCTGAGTTTTTTTTYTCTCATCACAGTCATCATCACGTTTCAGAAAGAAAAGTCTATTATGTTAGAAGCAGACTACAGTCAGAGTTATTTTATACAATATTAAGTAAATTTCCTGAAARAATAACTTGTATTGCAGGGTACACATCTGTGCCCTCTGTCCCCCTCCATGTTTTACTCGTTACAACCGTTCAATCCATTGATAACATGCAGTAACTTGTTTTTCTGARCCGTCTTTAAAYGCACCTTGAGCATGCASATGCAAACGTCAGTGTAACACCTGCAGATCACCGAGGGGAGATGTGCTGCTGAGCAGAAGGGGTGGGCGATGCTTGGAATTTCTGTATCGATCCGATACCAAGTAAATGGGCTGGTGTGTGTTGGAGCAGAGAAACAAGTAAAACAGGACAAAGGTCCTCAAGATTGCCCACCCCTGACCCAAATGTATATTTAATGCCTCCATCAAGTTCTGAGTCTGCAGGGTCTCCTCCCAATGGGAYGTTCCTGGAAAGACTGTAGAAGGATGAGAGTGAGACATCCTAACTGTCTCACTTCAGGAGGTTTCCAACCTGGGGGGCACCAGAGAGCCCTAATCTGTTCAGAGGTTGTGAAAATACAGATGTGTAATCATCGAACAAACTGAATAATTAAAACAGTATAACTCAGTTTTTCTTGTAACTTTTCACTTTATTCTTTTACTATTTTTAATAAAGAGATAAAGGTTAAATGCGTCTTTGGGACAGGTAAGAAGTTGTAGTGAGGGATTGGGGGCTCAGTTTRGTTTGGAAGAAAGAAAGGAGGGTTTTGAGGACAACAGGTTGGGAACCACTGCTCTACTCCAAGCTGCCTTCAGACTACTGGTCCATAAGGGCAGGTGGGGGCCTCCCCATCTAAAACAAAGTTCATTCACCCCACAAATTAGTTCCTCCCAGTGTTGTATAAAGTACCACAAAGTGATACTTGAGTAAAAGTTAAAGTCTCCTTTAGGAATATTACTTGAGTAAAAGTCTT
>NW_013952924.1:301822-303831 GCF_001266775.1 Austrofundulus limnaeus | reverse complement strand
AATAATTACTCAAATAAAGTACAGATACCCAGAAATTCTACTTAAGTAAAGTAACAAAGTATTTGTACTTAGTTACTTTACAACTCTGGTTCCTCTTAATAAACAGTCAATTACATATTTACAATGCTTTGCATGTGTTGTTTTCTGTTTTACAACTATTTTGACCATTTTAAAAGAAATTTAATATGGGTTTTTGTGAGGTTTTTCACAAATTTACAGTTCTAGAGTGGTACAGCTCAACGTCCTGCATTTGTCAGTGGATTTTTCATCTTATATACTCCCCCTATTGGCAGTCATCATTACTATCATCTTCTCTGAAATTACACCCTATGGACACTTTCTGCTGGTTTTAGTACATTGATACAAACAATAGACTCCAATGTGAGCWCATAAAATGCTGGAATAGTGTTCAGCAAATGTTTTCCCCAGCAGAGGAGATATTTTCATGGAATTTATACATGCAAAATATTCACATCAGTCTAAAAGAGTCTAAAAATGTCTTTGCTTAACACTCAACAATAAAGYACTTTTTTCTTCTATTTCTCCCACTCTGTGTTTGTCACTCAAAATGTGGTCCAATCTCTTTTTGACTCTTTTCACTCTACAGAAGATCTCTTATCTATATTTAGCCAAGTAAACCGGATGTTTGGCCATTTTATTTTAAATGTTGCTGTAAGGTTCAAACAGGCATTTGGTCACGCTGCWAAAGTCTCAATAGAACCATGAAAGTAGAGATCATTGTCACGTAGAGAAAGTTGCTCGTCTTTAATTTGATCTCAGCCCCGTTGTTTTAGATGCAGTGACAATCTGTGACGACTGCGGAGTAAGCAGTACAACAGCTGCAGGAGCTCAGAAGGTGTCAGCTGACATGAGGCGTCTCTAACAGATGTTGGTGTCAAAACGTTTTCATGAAGCGTCTGTTCCCCACCTCTCATTTTGTGAACATAGACTCCCACACACATCTGTAAAGACTGTAGGAGATTAAAAAAAGGAAGAAGGGTGAGACTTTTTCTCTTACTTTACTACAACTGCAGGCTCTTGTTACCTTCAACTTTGTTACCTTTCTCTTTTTTATTTTCTGTTGTCTGCTGGCTTTATTAAAACTACTCTAAGTACAAAAAACTATCAATACAGAAGATGGAACATGAGCAGTTTCTAAAGATGGACACAAAATGACCACTTTAAGATGAAATGAGTTTGCCCTCCATCATTTTTCTCTTCAATGTGTTGTCAAAGCTAAGTTTGATGATAGGACCAATCTCCCAGATCTCTGACACTGCAGTGAGCTGGATCTGTGCAGAAGGATTATCCCTCTCTGTTCAGAGACTTCATCCCTCACTCTTCTGTAATGAAGACARTCATAACAAGAGTGCCACCAACAATTCATCATACGCACAGCAAAATGTTAAGTGTTTATGTTACACTTTTTTTACACCAAACTTGGCAATCATTTGGGTCTAAGTTCCCAGTGTTGAAACAACACCAGGCATTGGAGTTAAATACGTAACACCAGAATAGTGTCAAATTCAAAGACTTTAAGAGTTTAATAAACTCTTTTGCCAATACCATTTCACTCTTTCCAGATRCCAAAGCAAAATCCAAAGTGTTAATTTAACTCACAGAGTGTTAAATGTAACATTTTTTCTGAGCTTATAGAATTCACTCAGATTCTGAGTTAAAATTACACTTAGAAAAGTGTTAATATTTAMACATTTTTAAAATGTCTTTTTCAATACATACATATAATGTGCATTCTGCATTTGGTAGCCTAACATACAAGATCATTGTAAGTTTTCCACTATAGGCCAGTTGTTCCCAACCTTTTTAGACTTGTGTACCCACTTAGCCATTTTGTCATACCACTAGTACCTCTGCAGTCAAACGTAATGATGGTTCTCCAAAACTATAATGTACAACAACTGATTATGTACAGCGGGTAAAATAAGTATTGAACACGTCACCATTTTTCTCAGTAAATATATTACTTGAGGTGCCAATGACATGAAATT
>NW_013952924.1:298402-300193 GCF_001266775.1 Austrofundulus limnaeus | reverse complement strand
CCCCTAGAATGTTTAATTCTCAGGCAGTTTTTTTACTCAAATTAAATATGAAGATAAAAACGCTGCCTTGGAAGTGAATAAGTAATTAAATGGCAGGTGCAGAAAACAGCAGCGTCCAAAACACATTGTATTGTCCAAAACACGTCAGAAGCTCATTGAAATGAGCAGATTCCATGAGATTCCTCGTTTTATACTGGATTCCTTATTGTGTTAATTCTGTGATTCTGGCTGCAATTTCTGCATAACGGAGCTCATAGGGCCCTACATATCTGTTTTATTTGTATTTATTTTTTACACACCTGGGAAATTTTTCCATATACCCCCTGTAATATACTCACGTACCCCTGGTTGGGAATCACTGCTGTAGGCTACAGAGCAGATTGCACTCTGACTCAAAGTTGAGGTCAACTCTTTAAGTGTATGAACTCAGCAGCACAACGGAGTTGACCTTCACACACCAGGAAGTACCTCTCACTCATGGTGTCGATTTATGACCAATAAAACACACTTAAACTTGAACAACTAACTAACATGGAATTAGGATTACCCAGCATCCCTTGCTTTGAATATTCTGGTTCATTTGGCATGAGGTAGAAGAGGGCGGGGCTTTTCAGAATCAACACTGCATGATGTTATATGTCARCACTSTTAAGTGTTATATAACATATAACACTTYTAAGTGTTRCTCRGCACTGGGTGGAGCTTATTAAACTCTCTCCAGAGTTAAGACAGCACTGATGAAATTAACTCTGAATTAACACCAACACTGGCTATCAGCTAACTCAGAAAGGGTTAAAATAACACTTAAGTGTTAAAATCAACTCTGAAAAGTTTAACACTGAAATTTTAWYACTCCGGTTTTTGCATGGTCATTAAATTGTAAGCACAATAAAAGTCCAAAAGATCAATTCCTTCACACAACAATCCTGGATATCTGTGTCTTATAAGTATAAATGATTATGACATTGTCCATTGGGTAAATCAACAGAGTCATCCTCCAATGAGAGAGTTAGGGGTTCAATTCCACTACCATTCAGTCACATTTTACAAGAGACCCCTAACCCCAGGAAAGACACTGAACGCTTCTTTGGCTCTGATGTGTACCCATCAGTGTACAAATGTGATCTAAACTGAATGATTTATCCAGATGAGCTTTGTAGAGATGTGGTAGAGTACCGAATGAATGTGTGTGTAATCCTGATTGGATTGAAAGGTGCTACAACCATTTACCAATGTAAGAACATGAAAGTGTATCAGGTACACTGTAAAGAACTTACCTGTTGACGACAACCAGCGTATCGAATGATTTTATGATAAGTAGACTTAATGATGACGACTCATAATGTCTTTGGTGGAAGTGGTCTTATTAAAAAAAACAAGATCCAATGTAGAGCCATAGTCTGATGATATTTTCTACCCTAAACATTTGTGGAGTTACACCATGAACAACTTACAGTAGACTGTCTTATGGATGGACATGGACATAATCTAAGAAACTTAGGGTTTGATATTTCTGCAACTCAAGTGTCAAGTTGGAGCATCAACAATCATAAGAATGTCAAAGCAGAGCAGCCTAGAGAAAACAAACAGACTCGGGTGAGGAGTAAAGGTAAGTGAGTGTTTATTTACAATATTTACAAGGTGGTCCGATGGAGATTTGCAAAGGAAGAAGAGGGTCAGTAAAATATCTAGAAAGGATTTTGGCAAGTTAAGTTTGGCCTTAGGATCGCATCTCTGCTTTTTGTGGATGATGTGGTCCTGTTGGCTTCATCGGAACGCGATCTGCAGCTC
>NW_013952924.1:294338-295952 GCF_001266775.1 Austrofundulus limnaeus | reverse complement strand
GGGGGGGGGGCATGCTAAACCCATGAAGTCTCATTATATGCACTTTGACAATTTGACGTAACACAATTGGAGAGTCAGAACGTGGCGGGTCACCTACAATTAGATGCTCTTGGAGCTATGCACATTCTTAGAGCAGAACAATCAAAACAGGTGACTTTAGGTCAGAGAATACAAAGAGGGGAAATTTTTAATCATTACAACTTTTTGTTTGTTGTTATTCCAAAACTGTTATCAAGTCAGTCTTCATGCCATTACTGAGTCATTTTTAGCACTGCATTAGTTTAGTGTCAGGAAGATCTTTAAGCAGATTTTAAAAAATCTCTGTTGCCTCCAAGCCAAGCCTGCAACGAAAAACAAGTTTAGGGTGGAAAATGTATCATCCGCCTTATCGTCCAACTCAATCTTAGGTGTGTTTAGCATTTTTACTGGCAACTGCACTGGAACAAAGACCTGCTATGAACTCTATTGTTTGCTTTTCAAATACCTTGAGCTAATTTAATCCTGTTAACATTACAACCTGTGGATAGACGTGTGCCCGTTTCACAGTTTAATAAATCAATTCCTTTTTCTGTCAATCTGTAATTTAATCTAAGAAGCACTGCAGTAAGTATTAGTTAAAAATGTACTGTCTGTTAGTGTAAAATATGGAAAACAATAACTCAGCTAATTGTCGGGCAATGTTACCTCTCTAAAAGGAGAATGACAGTAAATAAATGTTCAGTTTAATAAAGCCATTTAGGTTAATTGATAATTCCAAAACTGTCCCTAGGTGTGAGTGAGAGAGTGAATGGTTGTGTGTCATTTGTCTCCATGTGTCCCTGTGATGGACCTGCGACCTGTCCAGGATGTACCCTGCCCCCTCGCACTGTGACTGCTGGATRTGGAAGAAGTGGATAAAAGATAATGGATGGATTCAYTTAACTGGATTTAGGGAATTTGTTWATGCTTTAAGAAGATAATAGAAGGTTTCTCTATGAGGGTAAAYGCTGTTTCACCCAGAATTCAAACACGTTCTTTGTGTTCTGGTTTGTTTACAGTTTTTCTTGTCCAACCCTGAAAAGCTGTTTGTTCCTAACTTGTGTCTGAGAAAATGTTTTTGTGAGTACCTTTAGGAGTTTTCTGTTAAAAGGATTTTTGCTGCCATGTCAGCTCGTTTGTTTCCCTCTTTGTAAAGAATTTGTTTTATTTTTACCCAGTTCACAGGTTCCCTAAAGCACTAAAGCACTAATAGAGGAACTAATTTCCTGATTAATACTTGAGGGCTTTTGCTAATTTTAAAATTTAGTAGTGAATTAGCACTTGCTAAATTCGTAGGCTAAATTTAGAAACACTGAGGTTTATAAAGGTTATTGATCAATGTTAATCTTAACAGCTGATAGTGAAACCTTCATATGTGTGTCACTTATCCACTGTGACAATATATTAACATTATATGAACCCAAATACAGCTGTGGAATGTTAACAATAAGTCTTAAAAGATCAACATGGCCAAATGCGACTCATGTTGAAGAATGTTCATGGGTCGACTGGGTTATTTTAGTGCTTTAGAATTAGCTTTTGCTAATTTATCAGTGCATTAGTGCTTTAGAATTAGCTTTTGCTAATTTATCAGTG
>NW_013952924.1:288063-292601 GCF_001266775.1 Austrofundulus limnaeus | reverse complement strand
CACTAAAGTTAAATAAGGACAACATGACACCATATTAAAAAAAAACAATGAAGTATTTAAAGTGTCTGTGACATCAAATTTTTGTAATAAAAAATAATGTATTTTTGGAAGGATAACACTGATAATATATTGTAAAAAGCATTTCAAGCCGCTGAGATGAACAGTTGTTGAGACATTTGCATGTGAAGCAACAGGAAGTGATGTCAAAGGGGAATGTCTGCATACAAACGGAGCATTGCTACAATAACAACACAGACTGTAGAGAATAATCTGACGTTTCTTTAGATTATTTTAATCACTATCATTATGARATGAGACAAAGTCGTAGTTCAAATAATATTGTTTAATTTAACAAAAACCAGAGTTTTTGTTCTCTAAGAGTTCCCCTTTGATGTCACAACCTGTTTCACTTTATCTGAGCCAAGTTCAAAAGAAAATAAGCCAATTATGTGACCTAATGGGTAAAATCATGTGTATTATGCAAAGTTTCTTAAATAAAAATATTTTTTTCTTTGCCTTTTTGTATTTCATGGATTATGCATGTCACATTAATAATTACCATAATGTGATGATCACGATGATATYGCTTCCTGGTCCACACCTGAATTAAAAGAACAACTTCTATCACTACTATTACATCTAAAATCAACAAAAGCTTGCTTTTCAACGCRTTTAGAAAAGATGTGTTGAAGGTGGGAACCATCTCACCCATGCATGGCAGTGTGGCCTGAAGGCAATGAGAGTTTGGCACTTTCAATGGAAGTATTCAAAATCTGTGGTTCACGCGGTATGGAGCTTCGGTTTTGTTAAGTCTCAAATATACAAATCCCATGCAGACCTTTTCCTGGGTTGTTTGAACYACATTGTTTAAATGTTTTTCTGAAGATCCATTTGAAAGCACTCAATAAAAAGGCTGAGCTTATGGCATGCAGTTTTTAAGTTTAAGCATGTCACTTTCTGACTTCAAAGCAGTAATATTTACATAAACCTCTGGGAGTTTTAATGCTATTGTTGTTGCATGACCTCAGATGGAGATAACACATTGGATAGGAGACCCAAGACAGTCGTGGCTGAGGAAACTCTGAGGATGTGGATGGAGCATTGTTTTAACCAGATGGTCGCTTGACTGTAGAGAAAAGGAAAAAACACATCATGGGTCCTGTTTGATTACAGGAACACACCTTTATGCTTCCAACGAGTAAAAACTGGAAACCGCTCCACCTGAAAACATGGTTTGTGACATAATAAATGCTGATCTACGACCATAGTATTGGAACCAGACTAAGAATTTTTAAATGAGAATAAAGTTACAATATTATAAAAATAAGTTGTACAATAATAAATTCAAAATTATACGAGGATAAAGTTGTAAGTTGCAAGAATAATAACACAAGAGCACAGCGTTTCCGTAGGCTGTCCAGCAGCAGGGKGCCCAATGCCCAAGGGTATATGGATTCATATGATAAATTAAATCCATATTGTATTGCAGTTAATGGCCTTAATGAGGCAAATATCAGATTTTTTTTTCAGCTTGGTGGAGAATTTGCCCAAAAAGTCATAACATCTGAAATCTAAACTTGCAGGTTACAAGTTTTCCTGCAGCAATTGTGAGAGTTGTGAGCCTGCTGAAGGAGAAATTTCCTGTCATTCTTAATAGTTGATGTTATTTTAAGTTTGCAGTAAATGTTTTGGTCCTGCTTCCTGTGTATTGTTTTACAATAATCACACGAAACAAAGATTGTCTGAGCCCAACGGCCCGCAGTGTCATACTCATCRACCCTTTGGCAAAAAATTTTCTCTCTCTCATCATGGTCCAGCCCCAGCTATTTCTGCATCTGGTTTCCTTTTCTGTCTTTACGTAACCCACTGATGCCTGACTGGATTCAGCTGTCACTCTGAGCGCCCAGGAGACGTGGAGAAGGTGTCAGTTTGGYTGCATCGCTGAGCTGCGGCGCTGGAGGAGAGATGTGGCCTGAAGGCAGGGAAAACAGACCAGAAGCCAGAGGAAATACAGAGTCCTGAGGACAAAAACCATTCTTCTCCCTCCTGTCAAATATTGCTCAGCCCTCTGGYACTGTGGACTAGGTGTGTGTGTGTGTGGGGTGGGGGCTTGTCTCTGCTACAGAGTGAGAGCCATGTTATGTTTTTAACCAACTATGTATATGTGAAATGAGGACATTTTTCCAGTCCTCACTTTGTTTGCAGCTCTACTGTACTATACTAGTTAGGTTCAGAGGTATGGTGTGAATTAAGTTTTGTTAGCTATAGACCAGTAATGGTTAGTGTTACGGAAAATGTCTGGGTTGGGCAGAAATGCAGTTACAAAAATGAATGGAAGTCAATACAAAGTCCTCAGTTTGACGCAAGTCCAATAACGTGTGTGTCAGTGTGGATATGGGTGGGCATATTTTTGCCTCATCGTGAGAACCATTTTTCAGAAAAAGGCAGCCTCGTGGGGACTGAGTGTGCATTGTGGGGACCAGGTGGGGTTAGATTTAGGACCAMGGTGTGAATTGARKTTAGGTTAGTTTTAGGGTACATGGTCAGGGTTGGGATATAAATCACCAGAAAATGAATGGAAGTCAATTGACATCTCCACAGGGAAATAAAAACAAACCTGGATGGATTTAATGAATCTTTCAAAAATTCTAAATCTGTATATTTCACAGGTATCTTCAACTACTTGCACATGCTGGCCTTAATCTGTTGTAATTTCTCTATTCTCCTAAACGCTTGTGCCACATAAAAAGATCTAATTATTAAAAGTTGTCTKTTTATTACATTTTTCACTTAGGCACATTGCCATTTCCTTACCGACACAATACATTTTAGTGATGATAAAGATGATGAAGGTACACTTGAGACTAAAACACATTTCCCTCGATAAAGTATTCAGATTCTTATTCTAAACAAAGTTATATTTTGTATTAGTTTCTATGTTCTGCATAATAAATGGGCTGAAATGATCAAATGTGATGAGCTAATTTATATTAGCATTACCATTAGATGGTAGCCCACTGCAATGGGAATAATGCAGAGAAACAGTTTCCCCATTGGGGATTAATAGAGTACCTTTACTTTATTTACCCAGAATGCTTTGCTACACGGCACAYCAATGTTCGTTGGACATTATTTTTTGAATTTATAGAAACAGAGCAGGTCAAGTCTACRTTGTCTTACTGCATCATGTTTATGYCCATGCTGTTCAGTACAGGAGATAAAAATGGTTGAGCATACACTTGCATCCAGTGTTTATCCCAAGTACAGCAATAGAAAATCACATTTTTCTGTTTTCTCTTGAACAATGTAAACTTAGAGCACCTGTTTGTCTTTGTTTCCTTGCAGCCTACATAAAAGACCTGAGGTGATTGTTACACGATGACACATCTCATCCTTCCATCCCACTGTTTGACTCGGATGTTTTCAGCAGGACTGAGACTACATACATCACTTCCATTTTAGTTCAGTCTATGACRGTCTGKAAGCAGCATRTGTGTGTGTTGGAGTGTGTGTGTGTGACTCTGTAAGTGTGCACAAGGGGATGAGACAAGAGGCCTGAGATAAGGCACGAGTGTGTTCCAGTTAATTAGCATCAGTTGTGTGCTGTTAGTTTGTTGCAGGTTGACACACTGGAGGATTTCCTCCCGTGTGGATGGGAGAACCGACCACAGAGATTTGGATCGTGAAAGCTGCAGCAGTAAGGAGGCTGTCCTATCCAGGCTAAAAACTCTCAGAGCCACACAACAGCCGAAGTACAGCTTTCCCCCGAAGGTGTTCAGCACGCCACAGCTTGAGAAAATAGGACATTAAAAGAAGACTCATCGTTCAAGTTGACCTTGGACTGATAGGTTTTTTTTTTTTTCCATTTCTTTTGTGAGATGTATTCATAGAGTTAGGTGCTGAAAATGTACTAAGGTTTGGATCAGTTGTGTAAAATGTTTTATTTATTTATTTATTTGTTTTAAATAAGCACATTGAATTTCATGCAATGCAGACTCACTGCCCACGATTTAGACACTGACCAGCTGCAACATGATAGTATAGTTCCCTTAAAGGGGGTGTGGGGGTATCCTGTAAAATCAAACTTTTTAAACTTTGTATCTTATTATAATGTCATTCACTCATCAAAAACACACCCAGATTTAAAAAAAAACCACTTCAGCCAGACCCAGGTTTAGCCAACTTTGGCATATCATGGACGAATAAAGACCTTCCCTCACCAAAGACCCCTGTTGTTCCCTCCTTTCAGGTATGGGTCACAGAAATGGTATCATTGATACATATAGAAAGACTCGGATCCTGAAAAAAAATGCCTCCGATACTTTTTCGTTTGCCTGGAATCCATTTTTTACTCATCTTAAAAATGCAGATTGAGATGTTAGTCCCTGCTGCAATCTGTAATATACACTCTAGTTTTCTTCTTCTTTTGTGTATTCCTGTGTAATATTCTTCATTCACTTTTTCACCTTCTGCTATGTAACAGGCTAAAGGTGTTTTTATTTTTTTTTCATTGTCTGAGCCACTGTGTTATTTGTTTG
>NW_013952924.1:285609-286740 GCF_001266775.1 Austrofundulus limnaeus | reverse complement strand
CACTGATGATGAAGAAATAAATAAACTAAATAAACTAATATTTAGTTTCGTTTTCTACTGAAGTGACAAAAAATTATTTGTCTTCTGACATTTCTTTGAGTTTTCTGCAACGAGAGGCCTAAACACATGACAAGACCACAAGTTATATAAAACAAACCTAATCACGTGTAAATAATAATCAATTTTATTTTATAATGATTGTGTATACAGTATGTGGGCATTAGATGCATGGCAGGGACCTGGAGACAAACAGTCCACTGCCAGGAGCTGGCTGAGCACCAACTGCAGTCAGGAAATTAACTTAAGAAGATTGTGTGCACCGTTATCATGTTAARCTCACATTTAAAAATCAATAAAGTAGGTATGTATTTGTTCAAGTCCACATTTTCCCCTTATCTCATCCAAGTTCTTTTTACCTGAGCACATAGTGAGCTATTAATCATGTTTTATTGTGTTTAATGACTGGAAAGAATAGAGTTTCACTGGCTTTAATATCTGAATACAAGAAACACGAGGAAGCACGAAAGGAACCAGGCAAGCAGTCATCCTTGCTTCCTTCCACAGTGGGAGGACCACACAKCTCCTGGTCCTGGAGGTGGTTTTTAACACGGCCTGTGTTGCCCTCCAGTGGACCAAACTACACACTACAAACCTTTAAAGCGATGGAGGGTGTACTTGTGATGCAGCTGCTCTATAAATAGTCTACTAAAAATATAAGAGAAAGAAGTCACACAACGTGCGTCAAAGTGTACTTCCGGTTTGATAACGCTTTTAACAGCTTCCTTGTGTGGAAAGTTGTCTTAAAAAGGACTGATATTTTCTAGCTTTGAGGCTCACTATTCTTCACTTAGCATTTTAATCTTAGTGCTGCCCAAATGTAGTCATAAAACAAGGGTTTTATTGTTAAAATACTTTGAACAAAAAAGGGTTTAAATTCTTCTGTAAACTCAGTCCATGGTGGCTTTTTAACATAGGTTAAAGATGTAAAATCAGATGTTTTTTTTTTTTTTTGTAAAATCAGTTTTCAGTTCCTGCATTGTTTGAATTATTTATCTGTTTATTCTTCTCTATTTGAGGAGACCAGTGATTTGTCTTTTGTTTTTGTTTATTTAATTTTATTCTAATTATTAT
>NW_013952924.1:273189-285185 GCF_001266775.1 Austrofundulus limnaeus | reverse complement strand
CAAATCAAATCAAATCAAATCAACTGGCCCAGTTGTGATTTTGTTTATATGGCCCAAATCTGTCAATAACACAAATGGCCCAGTTGTGGTTTGGTTTGTGAGGCCAAAATCCATCAATGCCACAACTGGCCCAGTTATAGTTTGAAGCTCAGCCTTAGAGGTGAGGTGAGGAGCTCCATCATCCAGGGTTAATTGAGAGGAGGTGGTCCAGGTTTCTCATTAGGATGTCCCCTGAGCTCCTCCTTTAGCAGATTTCCTGGACCGTCTGGCAGCAGACTGTAGGACAGACCAGAACTCACTGGAGGGATTATGTTGCCTCCCCAGGAGGAGCTGGAGTCTGTTGCTGGGTAGAGGGATGTCTGTGTTTTCTTCTGAAACCTGTATATATTTTACAAAAAAAAAACATTCACAACTTCTCCTTCTATATAACCTGAAACATTAAATTTTCTCCCTCAGTTAGACAGTCGGTGTCTGCTGCTCTTATAAAGTTTACTGTCAAGCAGTGACAGACACAGGTGCGGTTACCATGGTGACCATAACGAGCTACTGCCAGCAGCTTTAACATTTCTTTTGATCTTGGTTCCTTTTATTCCTCTAAAAAAAGTTTATGCACCAAAATGCCAGCATATTTTTCTTAAGCTTTGTTTATTTTATTTAATTCCCAGATAATTTTAAATGTCTCTGTGTTAATGTTATCACCCAGAAGGTGAKGGGTGATGATGTTTTTGCTTGTCTGTGAGGCTGTGTGTTTGTCTATGGTGTTAGCAAAATATTTCATGAACCACTGGACAGATTTTAGTGAAACAAAGAAATTATTAGATGTTCATCTTCAGCTGATTACCTTTCAGAGTCAACTCAATTAAAAATGGCTACCACWGTTAATTAATCTTAGCCAACACACAAATGACTCAGCTGGTTTTGGTGCGCGATTGATGAAATCAGCAAACTGGATAATCTCAGGGAGAGCATGATCCAAACTATTGTTTGAGACAAAATTTTAAAAATAAATATGGCCCTTTTTCCATAACTTCAGTGAAGTGGTTTTTATTTTGTACAGACAATATTTACCTATGGAATGCATCTAGTGGGGTAWCACAGTAAAAGCMGGCAGAATGTCACTGACAGGAATATGTGATGTCAGGTTAATATCTGAACATTAAAATAGGCTTATAAAGCCAATGTAATCATTGTTAATGATGATGATGTCTTTATTGTCATTGTACAGAGCACAATGAAATTCCATTTAAGAACACCCATTCAAGAAGACACACACGACAAAAACATGGGGGAACAGGTGATCAGGTCATGCGGCAAACAGCAGGGGTCGCGCTACCTTTAAGAAGAAAAACAAAAATACCACAGAAGGTTAAATGAGGGGGAAAAACATCATATTATGTCAACAAAATATGATACACTATGGTGTTTCTAAAAAATCTACATCAAAGAGCACATTTATTAGCCAGAGGAGTAAGTGAGTTTAGAGAGAATGAGTTCGAAGAATCCAGACTCCCAAAAATTAAATAAATAAATAAATAAATAAATAAATAAAAACCCTGTAGTTCAGCCAAAGTTCAGAATATTGGTGTTGAATTGTTCGTTCTGTGCAGCTCCAGATTGACCTTCAGGGGATCAGATTAAATAGTGAGAGGGGGGAGATGGGGAGGAGCCACAAGTCGACATAAACACCAGGAGAAATTTGATCCACAGCCTTCACGGGTGGGGGAGGGTCTGTAATCAGTTGTTTGGGAACAGAAGAAGATGTTTTAGGTCAGACAGAMAATAACAATTTTCCATCTGCCTTAATGTCCGCTGGTACATCTCAAGGTGGCAAATCCAATCAGACAGATAGTGTGGACAATTCCACCGAGCCAAGCTCTCAGCTTCTCCAAGATCATTTCCATCTCACCAGAAAAGTCCAGGAAACACAGCCGGCCCACAACCCTCAGCAGAACCGCTTGCAGACCACGTTCCAGCTCGCTCAAGGCAACAGTCTGAGTGCTGATAGTATGGCAACCCTTCATATTGGTCAGGCAGCCAGGAAATGAAAAGCCACCAACGTTGTTTTGTAGAACACCAGGAGACCACCAAGCCAGTCTGTAGAGTCCAGTGATCAGAATCCAAATATACAGTATATCCAGAACAGAGGAGAACAGAGGTCCTTTGACATGTCCTCCCATAGAATAAAAATTTGTTCCAAAAATTTATTAAGAAACCAGCTAACCAAATCCATAAAAATAAATCCATAATTTTTGGTTTTGGGTGAAAACGTAGAGGAGGCTCCAAGCAGCAAAGCAGGGAAAGATAAGAGAGGGTAGGAGAGAGGGAAAAAGAATCCTACTCCTTCGAGATCAGAACAAAACACAAAACAAAACAAAAAAATGCTTCTTTAATTGGTTAGCAGGTATTAGATTCTGTAGCATATGGCTATACTGAGTGTAGAACTTTGCTGAGTCATGCTACAATTTAACACAAATTATTTATTATTAAAAGCTGTTTTTGCTCCTGGTTCATGTAAAATAATATTATATATTTGACTTTTGTTTCCAGATTAGACAAACCTGACTCGTTGAGAAAATGGTTAGCCAATATCAGCTTAATCATTCAAAGTCACAGCGGGTATGCAATTAACAACAAGTGTTGATTACACAAATATGTTATAACTAGTTGAAGTCATAATTATTGAACTAGTTTAAAAGTCTCAGTGATTGACWGATTTCATGTCTAGTTTAGATTATAGTTACTTATAAATTACACGTTTTCCTTCTGTCATCTAGCTGTTTTACATTACTGTTGAATGAAATAAACATAAATGACCAATTATATTAATTTATTGTAAAAATATTATGTATTATTTGTGACAGATCCAGTTGGGCTTGCTGTGAATCAAATGGTTGCTATGTTGGCTGTGAGCCAACGGCCTGCAGAGCTGTTCCATGTTGTYACAGATGCTAACAGTGGACTGGACAGGCGGGGCTGACTCTACTGATATTTAACTCTATAGTCAGGACCTACTACACCAACCGTGTCAAATTCATTTACATAACGAGGGCAAAAATTCAAAACTTGGTCCAAGCCTTGGACCAATTCTGTAAATGTTGTTTTAAATGTTGGTTTTACACATAATTTATAATTAATTATTGTAGAAATAAATTTTTATTTTTTCCAAAATGTTTTTTATGTGTTTAAAACATACATACTGTATCCTAACAAATAAAGAAAAAAATATTACATTTACAAATACATATTATTAGCCTTTATTTCTTAGGTCGTACACTTTATTCACCACTTTTTGACTATTACTTAAAGATACATTTTATCACAATGTAGTAAATCATAAAAACCCTCTAAAGTAGAGGAATATAGAATTAAAGTTGACTGCTGTCAAGGAAAAACTGCACTGATTGCAGTAACAGAAAGAGAAACCAGTGATGGGCAGCACTAAACTACAAATTAGTTCCATTATCCCTAAAACACTAACTCAAAAATTTAGGCCCCCTAATTCTAAAGCACTAATGTACTGAAAGTTTTAGCAAAAGCTAATTCTAAAGCACTAAAAAAAACAGTCAATCCATGATACATACATTTTCTTTCACCTCCAGTTGCTAACAGTAACGTTTATCAATTATATTTATAAACATCAGTTAGTGCTTCTAAATTTAGCCTATAAATTTAGCAAAAGCTAATCCACTAATAAATTTTAAAACTAGCAAAAGCCCTAAAGCACTAATCAGGAAATTAGTTCCCTGGTGCTTTAGTGCTTTAGGGGAAATGTGCCCACCACTGAGATAAATGATAAAACTGTTTTAATATATTATCTTTGGGGCCAGATAAAGTATTAACTAGGGCCGTATTTGGCCCACGGGCCTTCAGTTTGACAAGTGTGCACTACTTCATGGTACTTTGGAAGATCAAAGCTTGGTCCTCAGYTCCTCTAATGATGGATTGGGGGTTAGATTTAGGGGTAAGTTAGGCTAAGGGTCAGTGAAATGTAGGAATGTAAGGAATGCAGTCCTCATACAGACATAAAAACAACCGTGTGAGTGTTGTGTGTTTGTGTCAGAGTCAGGGAGGCGGGAGAGGGGGCACACAGACTGTCTCTACTGTGACTGTGCATCACTTCAGATGCTCAGAGAGAATAAAAAAAACACACACACACCCAACACCGCGCTCCTCCGCGTTGTCACCACCAGGGCTGGTGAGCATTTTTTTTGACGAGCCCCGCACACAGCATGGTGCTGCACCGGATTCAGAGCCTCAGCTCCGGTAAGCAGCTCCGCTGAGACCCGCCAGGGACGCCTGACTTTCCAGACGGCAGAGCTCCCAACACCTGTTCACACCTTCACAAAACAAGGTAAGGCGCACATTTAGCGTCCAAACGCGGACAACACGCAGCTGCTGGCCAACATTAAAGAGAGAGAGAGGAGAGAGGGAGAGGGAGGAGAAAATAAAAGGAAACTTCCTCCAGAGTTGCAGAACACCTGCAGCTCGAACGTTTCCTCCTCCCTTTGAAGGTCTCCATCGCGTCTTAAGTTCAAAGCGCGTCGGCGTTTGTTGTTTAACGTCGTTTCCGGTCAGCAGGGGACGTCTCGGTAAACAATGCAGCTCACAGTCACGCGCATCCACCCCTCACGTTCCAGCTCTATGGATTAATCGATTAGTTGTTATGCAAAAGCCACAAACCCATGATTTAATGGGGTGGGGGTAAATAAGTCCGCATAAGTTTTCTGTCTACAGCTGGTTCGTTTTTAACACGTTTTAAATCAAGTGGAAAAAGTGAAGAAAAATTGAAATGTTCGGTTATTATTTGTTTTAATTGATGGAACAGTTTCAGAGCTTTCCCGCCAACTTCTCCCCTTGTTTCTGTCCATCTCTTCCCAGGTGTTGGACAGCCCTCAATAACCCACTCAGACTTTTTAATTTTGGCTATTTTTTCCCCTCTCTCTCGTATCCCCTGTAAGGGCCAAAGTGGATGTAATCTCACACCAGTGGGCTGTTACATAACTTTAAATCTGAAGTGCCATCCCGCCTGCCTGCAGGCGTAGGAGTATGTGATGTTCCCACTTCCTTTGCTGTTGTTTTCTTCGTTAAATTAGTGAGCCACATTACTGGAAGTGGCGTTTTGTGACTTTTCCTGACTGCTGATTTTCAAGGGTGGGGGGGTGTATTTTTTTTCTATTTTCATTTTTTATGCAGATGAGATTCTGGTCAGAAGAGGGATCTTTTAACGTCCTGATTATTCAGCCTACCTACATAACGTCTGTGACTGCTGAGTTTGGCTTGGTAATGTTTAAAGGTGGCATGACCAAATGTGCATATATTTATGTGTTTGTGTGTGTGTGGGGTGGGCTGCTTTCTGCCCTGTGTTGTGTAGGAGGAGTGCGATCGCAGCGCGCCCGAGCATGACGCTCAACGAGCCGCGTTTGGACACAGTTCAGTCCTTCGCCGAGCAGTCTGTCCGCTGCGCTGCGCAGACAGACGTGTTACAGTAACCTGACTCATGGAGATGGCAGCAGGCTTCCCCCATCCTCACTGCAGAGGAACTGTGTCATCATCCCAAACCAACACTCTGCTTCACACYTAAAGCTTTCTCAACCACTTACAGAGACATGGAGGATAGCTGGAAAACAACAAAATTTAAAAAAAAAAACACATCTAGTCATCGTTCCSATCGTGTCTTTATGAGGATAATTAAAACCTGCTGTGAACGTAAGAAATTGTGAGAAAATATGCAAATTTGTACTTGGAATCACACTGAATTGGTACTTACGACGCGTTGCGTAACTGTAAATAAATTGCAACATTCCTGCGAAAGATGTGCATTTTTTGTGCAATTTAGTCACAAAGTGTCATATTTACTGTATTATTATTATTATTATTATTATTATTATTATTATTATTATTATTATTATTATTATTATTATTATCAGTGTGCGTTGCCAATGCAATGCACACTATTGTGATTCGTTTCCCATCCCATCAACCTTGCCATGCTTCTCTTCCTGCATACTTTGTCCTAGAGCTGCCATTGTAATTTATATCTGTAAAGCCCCTGTGCCAAATGACGGCTATGCCTTTTGGTGCCTGTAAAACTTATTAATGTTTAATAAATTATAATGGCAGTCAATGGAGCCTTGTATTGGTCCAATACTGCCCCCTGCTGCATCTACACAATATGGTACTGCACCATAGTTTCATAATATTTAAACTCAGTAGTTCAGTGATTACAATATTAATAYGATTGWATTTTGATGTTTTACTGTAATACTGTCTTTATGTTGTCCTATTGCTGTAATATATTGCACTTAAGTGTCAATAATTGCATTGGCAAGGTAAACTTTTTCTGTATACATACAATCCAATCCCTGGGATTGTCCTCTGCCACATCTCCTATAGTCTCATGATGAGCACTGTGGGCTTTCATGCRGGAGATCAGGGTTCAAATCCAGCTACTGCAACTTTAACAAAAATCTCTTCAAACTTCTTATTGTCACACAATTTCCTTAATTACAAACACCTGCTGATGTGACAGGCACAAGCTGGTATAGAAAACACATTTGAACTTGGTCAAAGTTCATTCTGAAAGTCCAATGCTGCAGGCAAAGCCATGCTGCAATGACATGCTACGTGGCAATGCACACTTGCTTTTACTTAGTAAAAACCCATGTCTAGTTATTATTATTATTACCTCTGCAGGTGGTTATGTTTTTGACACCGTTGGTTTGTTTGTCTGTCCATATTTTAAAAAGTTGTGGACAGATTTTCTTGAAATTTTCAGAGCGTGTTAGGGTCATCATAAAGAACAACTTCATAAGTTTTTGGTGGTGCAACATCTGCCAGAGCCAATCAGCATCCAGCAGAACTTTGTTCCACCAATCTCAATCTCAGCAGCTATGGTTTCCCCTACTTTATTGATCTTGGCAGGGAGCTGGTCAGACAGGAGTGGGGATGAGAGTGTTGTGGAGAAAGCCATACCAATGCCAGTGGTTGTCGATGAGGAGTGGGTGGTTGTAGCAGAGCGCTACATTACTAATGACATGTTGAAGCCATTTATGCTGTGGCTAAATTCTCCACTACCCATCCTTAAGAAGCAGAACTTTCAGAGGTGACGTGGGGTCAGTTTTCGTAGGCAGGCCACTTGGTTGTGTAAACAGGGCGGGGCACCCTCCTTGGATAATACACTGCTAGGGTCTCGGCCGAGGTGTGCACTCTCCAAGTTCTTATAATTATATACCAGTTTGATTAGTGTTATCAGTCATTATTTGGGTTCATAGGTTGTCAATCCCTCCCAAACCACTTCATGTACTCCCTGGGCTGTGACTGCATTGGAGACGGAGAACCTAAAATGTTATTTGCAGCGCTTCTCAGTTTCATCATGTGAGTTGCAGAGGTTTGCAGTCCTGACTCTCGAGTTTTGAATGTGTGACAAACTTCCTCTCAAAATAGTCAGGCGTCACCGACAYGTCTCACGCCTTTCTGAGTTTTGTTGACGGCGTCTCCAACTCATCCCAGGAAAGCTACACTCTAAAAATGAAATGTTGGATTTACTTAACCATGTTATGTTACCTGGTTTCACTTAACTGAGTTGAGAAAATTCAAAGCAACGTACTCATGTTCTTTGGTTAAAAACTGGTATATTGCTTTGAACTTATTCAACTCAGTTAAGTAGAACCAGGTAACATAACATGGTTAAGTAAATCCAACATTTCATTTTTACAGTGTAGAGCCGTGTTTTAACACCTGCACAGGAGTTTTCCCAAGGTAGGAAACAGACTATAGCCCTGAATTCCCAGCTCTAAAAACCTGATAAATAATAATAATATATAATGGAAAATCTGTTCTCTTCAATTCAAAAGTATACACCAGTAGATAACATCATAATTTCCTGCCAAATTGAAAGGTGTTTTATTCTGAACAATTTAAATAAGAGTAGTAACAAATACAGTAACACATGGCACATTACACTGTCACTTAACAAATATGTAATCAAAATACAGATGCTGTATGCACAAAACTAATTCTGTTCTTGTTGCTTTCCTGGAAATTGAGTTAGAAAGCAGCAATAGAGAAACCATTGCATTGCAATTTCAGATTTAATAGAAAAACATTACAAGTAAATCAATAAAAATATATAATAATTGTTATATAATAATATATTATATAATAATAAAATAGTATTTGGGTTTAGCTCCCGTATCAATACTTGTAACTGCATTTTATTTAACATCTCATTAGGTAGGTTAACTTGCATTCTTCAGTCTGTGATAAATTACCAAACTCTGTCATTAAAAAAATCCACAGTAAAATTAAAAAAAACATTGTCTTTGTGTTTCTGTTTAATCTGCTGACGGCGCAATGAATTCTGGGATACCATCGGCCGCGTAGGATACTCAGATGCAGCCAACATTTTCAGGGTTTTGTCGGCCGCCTGGTCAGCTTAGGGCTGTGATAAAAGCGGCCGACAAATATGGCCGACGTCGGCTGCAACCCATAAACTGAAACACAGCAAAAATCTAACTACAAATATAGCTTTGCTAACGCCAAACATGGTAAAATAATAAGTGGAAGCTACAGCTAAACTGCTAATCGCTAACTGCTAAGATGAATGTCACTCAGTCTGCATCACACATCTTCGTCTCCCTACAGCTGAAGACTGGTGGGACTGAAACAGATGTGTTGATGTTAGTTGTTAGCTGATTTAAAGTTGGCAAAACCTAGTTTAGCAGAAGCTAATCGGTCTGCTAACAGTTTTCACAGTTAGTGAAAAAGCTCTTTTGGCTGTTAGCTGATTAGTGGAACTTTTTTTCCTCAGATGTGACCCAAATAGGGATTTTTTTTTTTCTTGAAATGCAGAATGTGAATGGAAAACAGTCTTATTGGGTTGAAAATTTTGAATAAGCTAAATTTTTCAGAATGTCTACAAAACCACTGATTAAGATCAGTTTAATGATTACAAGAACGTCTAGCTGCTTGGATTCAAAATATTAAAAAATGAGCGAAGAATTGAAGACTTTTGCACAGAAGCCTACTGTAAAGAAATTTGTTATTTTTTTTGTATTAGTCAACTTTTCTCACCCAAATTCACACATGCCCACTGTCCCCCTGCAACTAACATGGCAGGCGATTTTTAAATATACTTTTCACTCCTTTYATATCTAAAATTGTTGCAATGGAGACCAAAATCAACAGAAGTAATTCAGTAGATTCATTCTGATTCGAATAAAGAAAGTAAAAGGAAATGTATTCTCTGTTTCTCTAAAATTGTAATAAACATAACCACAAACTTGATTAACTGTCAGACCTGCATAAATTAGATTTTAAAAAAGAGTTTAAATGACTATTTTATCAAACAGAAAGCATTATCTTTCAGAGTACAGCTGCCAAAAGAAGAGATGAGACTTCACGGCTGCAGAGAACAGTAATAATGCAGTCTTTTGTCCTCTTGTGGTCACTCTAACACAATCTGACAATAGACAATAACTGATTGCTTTCTGTCTCCGTCAATGCTGTGAAAATCACTGGAAAGGATAGAAGTTTAAACATTCATACCCATCTTGAGGTTTAWACTCTTATCAGAAATATTTCCTGACAATAAAAAAATACAGTTTTTTATGGGATACCATCATTTAACTGTAATTCAGTCATCCACAGGTCAAGCCACCTAATAAAAGACAGGTTTGTTTTTTAAAAAACCTTTGTATTTATTCTATTATTTCTTATTACAGGCTCTAATTTTAGAATCCASCTATGCTCCGACACACCTGATTAAATCACATCTTCAGATGCCTATTAATCACCCATTTATTYGAATCAGGCAGAACCAGAACTGCTCCACTGAGTCCTGAATCTGCCCTTGGGTCTCCTGTCAGCAGGACGTGCCAGGAGAACCTCWGAAGGGAGGCGTCTGTTTGCCCTGATTCATTTGCAGAGGTGGRCGCAGAGCAGAAGGTGGGTCTCCTCCCTGCTCTGACTGCAGCTGGGGTTGCTGCACGARGCTTCAGTGACTCAGACAGCTTATCAGTGCTTTGAGAAGGAGAAGGGGCTCATGGCACCACTTGCTGCTTGCCGAGGAGTCTGTCACCTAAGTCTCAGAAATTCCCCAATAACACCGAAAACAGATTTCTAGATTTGTCGTTAATCCATTTTTTTGGAAAAAAGGGTCATTAGCTGGGCAACACTGGCAGTAGCTCTTCTCGGATGATGGTGCTCCTCCCTTTTCTCCAAGAGTGAGCCTGGCAACACTAAGAAGGAGGCTCGTTTCGGCTGCTTTTATCCAGCTAAAATATTATTTTGAAGACGGTGGGAGGTATTATATTTTAAGGTGTACTGATAAACTAATGATCCTGGGCGTGTGCTTTTAAAAAAGCATTCTGTATCCCTGAGAACTAAAATGTGATCCTCGTGTTTATACAAAGTCCTCATCGTTTGGAGTCCTGTTAGCCTTTGGGTCCTATAAAACACAAAAACAATCCACAAATACACACACACACACACACACACACACACACACACACACACACACACACACACACACACACACACACACACACACACACACACACACACACACACACACATCCTTCTGCTGTGACAGAACTGTCTGTGAAATCTTCTGAATCACCACACCAGTAAACCGATATGTTTCTACGATTTAGAAAATTCACAGTTATGCTAACAGTCCCCCACACCCCTCTCCGGCATCCCAAGTGTTGTGCCTGACTCATAATAAGTCGTTTGTATGACTTCACACACASACAAGTACACATGCTAACACGCAGCTCTCACTCCTCTTTTAGTGGCCCATGAGTGCCTTTGCAGCAGCGCTTTTGCTGCAGGCATCAAAACGGACACCTGTCATCAGTCAGCAGGCCCCTGTGCCCACTGTTGCCCCCTGTGGATACTTATAGCCCACTGCAATTATGTTGTTCCATTAGTCATCCTACGCATGCAGTGATGGGCTACTGGCTATACTTAGCCACAGTCATGGTCACTCTTGTGAAAATCAGAGATTTTACAGACTGATAATTGAGGCTGGCGTCAAACAGGATAAATAGAGATGAGCATTACGCACWTTCTGTTTTACTCATGGTCCTGACAAAGTTTGGGGTTATTTCTAAGTTACTCTGAGCCTGTTATGTAAAATAATTTCTCACTCAAGGTGGAAGTGCACAGATATTCATATTCAAGCTCTGAATCACAGAACTGTCTGTTAAACAGGCATTATTTTTTTCAAATTCAAACATTTGAACCAAAAGTTAATATTCACTGCTGAAGGCGAACGAGCAATGTTTTTACTCGTGCGCTGGTGGTTGTAGGTCTGTTTGGAAAGTATCTAACGAACCACCGGTCAAATGTTTATGAAACTCTCAGAATGTAATCATTGATCTACATCTGATGTACTTAGTAAAAGAAAACAAAAAAACTTTATAATTTAGTTAATTTTACAGCTATTCAGTTAAAATTTTGTGTGGTATCAGCTTAGATCGATTCACAATACATGCACATTTTAAGCATTACACTTTATATTTGTCTAAAACTGATATGTTTGCTTATTAGTATTAGCTGTTAAGAGTTCCACCTTCTTAAGAATTACATTTTAGATTCTAGTGAAATCTTCAGAAAGTAATGAATAGATGTACATCTAACTCAGGGATGGGCAATTTATGGGATATAAGGGGCCTCAATTTTTTTTGTTGACGCTACCAAGGGGCCACATAGCTGGTAAAAAGTCACTGTTCTTTATGTACTTGTGACTTCAGTAAACTTTTCATATTTAGCTTTGTGCAAYGTGTTGTAGTGGTGATTTGTATCAAAATCCTTCATGGCATACAGCATCTCTAAGCAGACTTATCACAGGTTTGTCTTGAAATTCTGTGAACAGATGGTCTACCTCCCATTTCACTTGAAGCATGGGATTTTATCTGTTTTCTTTCCTCTGTTCTTAGCCATGGCTAAATGTCTCCTCTTCACTGATAAAAGAGATGAGTGCCCGTTTTGTG
>NW_013952924.1:264330-268231 GCF_001266775.1 Austrofundulus limnaeus | reverse complement strand
AGAAGCACCACAGCTCCTCCTGTCCTCACTGAGGGTCTGGACATGTTCACATCCCCTCCTYCCMAACTGAGCTGCTGAACCTCCCAGGRCATAATTACAYGTYCATGTATTGTGGATATGAATGTAGGGTAAACATTTAATCCACTTTCTTTCATTGATTCTGACTCAACAACTTCTATGTTGTTCAGTTTTTCATTAAATTTACACGATATTAAACCTGTTTATTATTAACATTCTGCGATAGTAGTAGGTAATTGCTGTTGTGCGTGGTTCTTTAATTTGAGGAAACTGGTACTGGAAAGTCCTTAAAAGGTCCTTGAATTTGATGTTGACCAAGATGTGGGAACGCTGTGTTGGATGTGGTTGGTCCTTCTTGGTGGTATGCTGACATTACCCTGATACCGTGGCTCTTGATACATCACAAAGATTTTCTCACTGATGGGTCAAACAGAAGTCACTCAGCCCTGATCTAACTCACTAACAATTTGGAATCAACCCAGTTCAGTTTGGCCATCACAGCTAAGCATTTTTTGTAATAGATTTTAAACTGGATATTATTTGACATGTAGAAGATGTCTCATGTCTGTGGGTGCTGCTTAGCTTGTTGTTCATTCGTTCTGAAGAAACAAGGAAGATCAAGGCTGAACCACAAGACAAGTACAAGATGCTTAAAGTTGGCAAGAAGTTAGGAAATCTGCTCGCTCTGATGTAGYGAGGCATTCTTTTCCACAAGAACAATTCTTATGCCAAGAAAAAMCCCATTGCCAATCTCTAGGAAGACACTATGCTGGATGCTTTCCCTGGTGCAAATTGGGCTTGAACCTGCAGCCTCAGGATCACAAGACACTGACCACCGAAATACTGCAGCCCCCCCAGTTAAAGGAGTCAATACAGTGTGGAAATAACAAGAACAATGCGCCCAAACTAGATCTAAAACCTATGAATGACCATTACAAGATAAGCAAGCCTCCAGTGTCTTCATATGTGCTTTCTGCCTTCTGTCGGCAGACGGAAATGTAGGACGTGACAAGGAGTAAAGTGCACAACATAACTGTCACTATTCCTGCTGGTTTATTTTGAAGAGTGTGTGCAGAACAACTGATGATGTGGCAGAGGCTGGACATAGTTAGTCGCTGAATCAGCTCAGCGTTGAGGGGGTTGGAGGTGTCATCAAGGATTCAGTTTCCTCTCCATCCTCTTTCCACCGATACCTGGAACTGTCTCTGGACTTGTTAAACTATACTTTTTATTCAGATAACAAGCATAAAGTTAACCACGCCACATAATATTTGCAATTTTCCTTGCAGATAACATTGATTATTAATATTAGCAACATTTATAGCTGCATTATCCGCTTACCCTGAGAAAACGAACAGTTTTAAGTTTTTTTTTTTACTAAGCACACAGATTCTTCTTGGCCTGYTCTACTATCTCTGTCAATTATGGCCACATCCACCTACACAGCTGAAAACAAGTTTATGTGAGTTCTCGGGAGGCTGCTCTGTACAGTTCAATTTATTTGCAGAGCCTTAAAACTTATTTTGCAGCATACATATTTGGGATTTGCTGTCAAAAATAACAAACCTCAGTTGTGAATTATGAATATTATATGTTGGATTAATTCAAAAAGACTTTTTGATTACATATGTTTTTACAGTAACACCTAATATCTTGGTTTTTACCCATGAAGGATCACTTGGTACCCTAAAACAACAAATAAAAATGGAACTGTTTGTAACACTTTTTCTGTGTTTGTCTCACTGTAACCTGATTTTATCACCATTAATCTTTGTATTCTGAAATATTTAATTAAAATTATCTCTAACTCAGGAATAACAACCAGTGATGGGCACAGCTAACCAAAATGTTAGCTTTGCCAACTCATTATCCACTAACTAAATCACTAAACATGTTAAGAAAACAATTGTGGAAGCTAATGATAAACAGCTAAAAAAGTTAGTGAAGCTAACCAATTAGGTGTACTGGCCAGAGGCACTGTCCCGTGACTTTTCTTGTTTGGACAGAGCAGCCATATTGTTCAGGGCAAGCACAAGCTGGTGAAGCTGAATGTGGTAACCATGTTAGCTCAGTACATCAATAAGACACAGTATGCTATTGACAACCAATATTTTTAATTTGATAGAAGTGCTTGTCAGTACATATTATATTAGGCAAAAACATTTTGCCATGGTACACACGTCCCAATGAATAATGTTTCTAACAGGCAGAAACTAACCAATGAAAAACTAACATATGTAATTCTGCGYGGAAAACTAGCAATGACAGTTTACATTGACAGCCTGGCCCTTCCAATATGACATCACACTTGTATCACATTGGTCAATTTATTGAAGCGTGCATGACACCTCAAGCTAATACACCTCATTAAACCAAACACAGCTAACAGTAACCACTGAGATGACCRTCRCTCAGTCTGTCACACGTCTTTGWCTCCTTCCAGCTGAAGACTGGTGGGACTGACAAACCTGTTKATGTTAGTTTGTTAGCWGTTAGCGGKCTTAAAGATGGCAAAACCTAATTTAGTGGAAGTTAATTGATCCACTAATTGTTAAAGTTAGTGAAAATGCTAATCTTAACAAAAAGAAATCCCGGATTAACTGTTCCCATTGCACTGCGAAGAATTTCCCCAACGGGTGCTTTTGTTTTCACATTGAGTATGATATGCCTTCATCCTTGACTTAAAAGTTAAAAGCCATTTTTTATTTATTTTTTATTTATTTATTTTTTTGCAGAGTCCAATTTAACCAAATTATGCTCACATTTAATCATGGTAATTAGGTTTGATGAGTGGCAGCTGGCTACACAACGGTTGATGTAATCCCAAAATCTAAATGAACCAAAAACAGAGTCCAACACTGATTTTCACAGCACCTGTTGTGTTTTTTTTTTCTCAGATCTGGAAATAATATTTCTTTTGTTCAGTGTTTTAGTCACTGCATCAGTCCATCATCACTTGCTTTGCCAGGTCAGTTCTTCCGTTCAGTGTTTCAGGCTAAGATTTCTTTACAGGTTTTTTTTTTTTCACATCATCTTTTAAAGGTTTAGTTGAGTTTCTCTTATCAGTCAATCAACTGTTTGGGCTGTAAAAATCAGATATTTCCATTTGAAAATATCCCTCAACAGCCTCCTAGGTAGTTTTTGTGTAACATTTAATAAGGTTTTCTGCTGCATTCGCACTTCCCATCAACTCACGGTGACAGAATTTTTGATGAGAAAAATGCTTTCCACACTGGACTTTTTAAAATGGATATTAAATAATGTAGAATAAAGAGAAACAAAGCATTTCCGAAATAAAAATGTAGCAACATTTTTCATACATGCTCACTTGTACCGTAGAAACCAAAACAACAACAAAGCCATTTTAACTGTTTTTTTTCCCTAACTTTATCTTATTTTATGCAGATCCTATCACCATAAAATTCTGAGTTAGGCTGCCATGGTTAATGAACTTTTTTTTTGTGGCCAAAACTTTTTACAGCTTTCTAATAAAAATGTAGGTGGGAGTAATTGTGTTAATACAGCTGGTCAATAATACCATCCCTCTCATCTACGTGTGAAGTCCATTAAAWGTTCTGGTCCTGGTGCTGCCTTCCTCAGGTGAAAAGCCCATTTTGGCAGATGTAATGTTTATGTTTCCTTCAGCTCATTACATTTCCAGTCTGACAGCTTGAACTTCAGCACTGTAGGCCTGCTGAAGTTTTGATTTCCCTTATCAAGCTTTAATTTCAAGTGTTGGCTTTTTCTCTCCTCTTTTCATCCTTTTATCTTTCTCTCTTTTTTCTCTATTACTGCATCTCTCTGTTTCTTGGAGGGAATTACATAAGTCTTTCAGTGTGTGTGTGTGTGTGTGTGTGTGTGTGTGTGTGTGTGTGTGTGTGTG
>NW_013952924.1:262471-264238 GCF_001266775.1 Austrofundulus limnaeus | reverse complement strand
CAGGGAACATAGGTACCAGGGAACATAGGTACTGGGGAACATAGGTACCAGGGAACATAGGTAGCAGGGAACATATGTACCAGGGAACATAGGTACCAGGCAACATAGGTACCGGGGAACATAGGTACTGGGGAACATAGGTACCAGGGAACATAGGTACCAGGGAACATAGGTACCAGGCAACATAGGTACCAGGGAACATAGGTACCAGGGAACATAGGTACCGGGGAACATAGGTACTGGGGATTATTGGTACCAGGGAACATAGGTACTGGGGAACATAGGTACCAGGGAACATAGGTAGCAGGGAACATATGTACCAGGGAACATAGGTACCAGGCAACATAGGTACCGGGGAACATAGGTACTGGGCAACATAGGTACCAGGGAACATAGGTACCAGGGAACATAGGTACCAGGCAACATAGGTACCAGGGAACATAGGTACCAGGGAACATAGGTACCGGGGAACATAGGTACTGGGGATTATTGGTACCAGGGAACATAGGTACTGGGGAACATAGGTACTCGGGAACATAGATTTGATTTGATTTGATTTGATTCGATTCAATTTGATTTGATTTGATTCGATTCAATATTGCTTTTAATGCTTGGATATCAATTTGCTTATAATCAGAAGTACACAAATAATTCATTCTGAATAATTTTTAGATATTTATTTTCTTGYCCACATAAACAGAAATGGTAAACATTAAAATTTTAGAGAAATAAAATATTTGAAAATGAAGCAGTAGAACAATAATACATGGATTGAAAACATAAAACCTTACAAATTCTAAAATTTATCCATTCCGTAGATTATTAGTGGTTGGGTCATGGAAGCAACAGGTTTGGGAGGAAAGACTCAGACTTCCRTCTTCAACCCTTCCTAGGTGAGGCGTTTAAAGCCAAGTAAGATGTACGCCAAAAAATATGTATACAGGAAKGTGTTAACCAGGAGGCATCCTAATCAGATACCCAGCCAACTCAGCGGACTCCTTTTGATGTAGAGAAGCTTTAGCTTTACTTTCAGCTTCCCTTAAATGATGGAGATCCTCATTTTATCTATAAGGCTGAGCTCGACCACTCTGAAGGAAGCTCATTTCAACCATTTGTATCTGGATTATTGTTTTTTCACTCAAGATCAATACCCCATTACCATAGGTGAGGGCAGATCCAGAACTTTACCTTTGGTACCTCTGCTCCTTTCTTCACCACAAAAGRTTACCAAGGTGCCAGGTAATTGAACTCCTCTACTTGAGGTTGAGACTCACCCCCGACCCAAACTGAAGTTGTTCAAAGAGCTATATACAAGTTGTTACCAAAGGTTTGTAAGCTTTCCACAAAACACAGCATCAAAAATATCTTTAAAGTGCCTGTGACATCAGATTTTTGTAACAACTATGAAGGCACCTTTGGAAATATAACATTAATAACGTATTGCAAAACAAATTTTATGCCACTCAGATGAACAGTTGTTGMAATATTTGCTTGTGAAACAACAGGAAGGGATGTCAAAGGGGAATGTCTGCATATGAACAGAGTGTTACTAAAATGGCTCAACAACACAGACTGTAGAGAAGAATTTGATTTTTTTCTTAATTTATTTTTAATCATTACAAGAGAGATGAAGACGAGTCAGAGTTCAAAAATATTGTTTCAATAAACCAAGACAGGGGAGTTTTCATTCTTAAAGGCACAGTGTGTAGGATTTTGTCAATTCTTTTAGCCAAAATTGAGATTATCACTAATGACAATAGTAAAAAA
>NW_013952924.1:251001-261045 GCF_001266775.1 Austrofundulus limnaeus | reverse complement strand
GTGTGTGTGTGTGTGTGTGTGTGTGTGTGTGTGTGTGTGTGTGTGTGCGAGCTCATCCATCTCCCAACTTGTCGGAGGACGGGTGTTTCACTGAGTGGGAATGCCTGCTAGGATGTGTAGGCCCAAGTCGCCATGGCAACCATCTGCTGCTACGCTCGCAAGAGTTTGTTGGCAGCCCACACATCGTGACATCCAGCAGCAAGCCAATCTTAGACGGAGAGAAAGTGAAGCTGTGACCGAATGTGAACGTTAAAGAGCCAAAAATACGCAAAAAAAAAAAAACTAAACTAAAAAATAAAAAAACGGCAAACGGTTCAAAGCCGATTTATCGTTGTTTTAGTTGCACAAAAACACACACACTAACACACACACACTTCATTTGTCCGGAGAGTTGCACGCTCCTGTAAATCCTTCATGGCATTTGTTGTTGTGGTGAAGACAGACACGGTAGGAGAGGTGTGCAGCACTCGGCACACAGAACAACACTTTGGCAGACTGCAGATTGAACAGAAGGTTGTGAAGCTGCATTAAATATTTTTGCAGTTCTGAGGCAAGTTTCAGCCAGAGATGAGTTACTGAAAGACACTTTTAGACAGAAGGTAAAAAGTTAGTGGCTCGGTTGGGAACCTGTCATTCTAATGTTAAATTAAAAGGCCTGTGACATGAAATTTTTAAAATAAGTATAAATGCATTATTGGAAAGACAACGTTAATAATATTTTTCAAAAGTAATTTCCTGCTGCTGTGATGAACAGTTGTTGAGATATTTGAATGTGAAGTAACAGGAAGTGATGTCACAAGGGATTATCTGCTTGTGAACAGAGCATTGATAAAATGGCTAATAACACAGACTGAAGAGAAGATTTTGATGTTTCTTTAGATTATTTTGAGTCATTATCAGAGAGATGAAGAGACAGAGTTCAAATAAAATCATTTCAGTTAACAAAGACCACAGAGTTTTCTTACTTAGAGTTCCCCTTTGATGTCACTTCCTGTTTCACTTTGGCTGAGCCAAGTTTAAGAGACAATATGCCAGTTATGCGACAAAAAGCGTAAAATCACATGTATTATGCAAGGTTTCTTTAATTTTTTTCTTTTACTTTTTTGTATTCGACAGATAGGTATGTCCCAGGCACTTTAAAAGTGTCCGTACATACAAGTGATTATGATTTATGTTTGACACAAAATATATTTTATTTACTGTTTTACATGTCCACTTTTACTTTACACAGACCTAAAGCTGCTCAGGCCAACTACCCTTTAACATTAAAGGGATAGTCCGGACAACTTAAAAGTAATGTCCTGACTAATGTTTATCTATAGTTTGTAACTTACCGGCCGTGACATCAGGAGAATTAGAAGGAGGCAAAAGTCTTCCTCCAGGCTAAGCTAGCAGCTAACCAAACTAGATCCTGTAGTTACAAATTCCTGAAGGAGCCAGGGACACCGATCATGTTAGATTATAAACACAGAGTTTGCCTTGGAAATGCTTTTGGAACGGAACAAATTTGATCGAATATGTTGTACGACTGACTAAATGTGAAGTAAATAATACTGTACAGAAATACTAATAAAAGTAAAAATATGAGTTTTACTCACTGTTGAGTTGTGAGTAGCTGTCATCTTCAATTCTGAACTCTTCCACTTTCCAACAGGAAATTCCCACTGGCATTCTTATATAAATTTATGACTTCTTACTGGGAAATCCCCACTTCCCAGTATGACTACCACATCAAAAGTAGCCAGAGAAAATACAGCAAAATGGAAACTTTACACATCAAATTTCACCGGCTACTCTTAAACCCTGTGCCGTCATTTCACATGTAAAATATTCTACATGCATTGTGGGAGATGTAGTTTATGGGTCAATGCTGGCTTTAAAGCAGCATACACTTATTTCATGACATTTATACATCTTTGAAGCTCTCACAAGCCACAGAAAATGCAATGGAGGGCCACCTTTAGCCTGCAGGCCTTGAGGTTGACACGTGCTTCAAACTGATTCATTTTAAATGTTCTTTTAAGATCACAGATGATGTTTTTCAAAAACTAAATCTGCTTTTTGAGCTTGTTTTGGTACCATTTTTGTTGCCACAGTTGAAAGTATATACTGTGTATAAGCAGAAGTCCCAACTAACTGCTGGATCATAGGTAGTGGGTACAAGTAGGACCTAAAAAATCTAAATTTTTAAATATTTGGTTCCTCTTTGTGTGTATAGATCAGATAAGAAGGATAAAATTCTAAATGAACTGAAAGATGTTAAATGACGTGAATCAAAATCATGTTAAAATCATGTTGAATATAAAGTTGTCACAAGTTACAAAATTATATTTTTACAAATTAAAACTGAAAATTGTACTCTCTGTTATAGACCCCTTTCTCTACTGTGTTTTGATGCACCAGCATTTCACCTCTTCCAGAGTGCAGTCGTTTTTGTCTCAGTGTGGGTTTGATTTTACTGATTCACATCTGACTCCTACCCACAATGCTGTGCATGCAGAAAACTACCAAATGGCCTATTGTATTTGAAGGTTAAAAAGCAGCTCCTATTAGTATAAAAAATGTCATAAATAGTTGTAGAGTTCTATCTAATGTTTTAGTTTGCCTGTCTGTCTTACAGATGCAGGAGGTGGGCAGCACCCAGAGCAGTTCTCAGCGGGTCTTCAGTGTCCTGGATCGTCTGCTGCTCACACATCCCGTATGGCTGCAGCTGTCACTCAACCAAGACTCCGCCCTCTACATCCTGCTCAGAGAGCCTGTGGGAGTAAGAACCTGCCAGCCACATTATATTTCTCAGCTGAAACTTAACATCCTCAGGAGCAGCTTCCAGGATAAAGTTATACTGTAACTCTGAGATGAGCTACCTGCAGATTTGTTAGCCACTTCTGAATTGTGTCAAGCTTCGACATGCTTCAGCCTGCTTTGATCAGTGGTGGGCAATGCTAATGCTAATCCAAAAATTAGCTCCGCAATTTCTAAAGCGCTTATGAAAATATTTAGGTCTGCAACTTCATAAGCACTAATGCCATAGAAATATTAAGACAAGCTAATTTTAAAGCACAAGTTCAATTTGACACTCACTGGGTGGCAATAATTCATGTACAATATATGCACAATACTGCCAACTAGTGGTGTATGAACTCTATTACAGCTTAATCCTACAACTGCCGATTGCTGGGGATGTGATTTCCTGAAACAGACCTTTAGCTCCTGGTGTAAAAATTAAAAAGTTGTTGAGGATTGCTAGTTCGGCTGCTTCTTTGTCTTTTTCTTTTGTTTGTTGTAGATTTTTCATTAAAGAAGCATCAAAGTAATTTAAAAACTGTTTATTGGAAAACTGAAGAGATGCATTCTGGGTACATGAGGATTTGATTTATGACGGGAAACGAAAGCACAGCTTACAGGAAACTATCTTCACTTCAAAATAAGAGCTTGGATTTTAAAGTTTTCCATGTAGTTGCTCCAGTTGACCACTAGATGTCTGTCTTCATCAGCATAACATCTTTAAATCATTTCTGAGTCTCTAATCCCGTTGGCCGATTGCGTCACCAATTACGTCAAGTATTGAGCTTCAGAGTTTAAACATTATTTTATTTTTTTAAAAAGGAGCTCCGATTGTAAAGTAAAATAAATCAATTCATGCAAATTTTAGTATTGATTACAAACGTTAACTGTTTTTGCTGAGATAGGGAGTTCCAAACATTGCTTTCCTGCTACATAAGCAGACACAAAGCATTGTGGGAAATGAGAACCGTGACCGAAAGCAACAGTCAACAAGGATGTATACCTTTCCAATAAGTGTGTTTATCTGGGAGGGGTGTTGTTGGATAGATATGTGTTGTGATTCATTGACAGCCATACCTTCCACTGTTCAAGATAATGATGACTGGTAGATAATTAGTTATTAGCTGTACTGCATTTCAATTTTAGAAAGCGCAAGTCCGCTTACGAATTATAAAATTTAGTAAGACCGCTAAAGCGCAAACGTAATTTTTAGGTCAGTAATTAGCGGATATGTGCTTTAGCGGGCCGGTGCCCACCACTGGCTTTGACTGATTTTTAAGTCTCCCAATGAATCTAATCGTGAATCTAATTCTAATCATTAGGGAGGTGGGCACAGCTGTCCAGAAAGTTAGCTTCAATGACAAGAATCTTAGTTCCGCTAATGCTAAACCACTGAACGGATAGAAAATTATCAGAAACTCATGCTAAACACTAAGACAACTATCTCTCAGTGTGTGTTAAGACAGGTGGGACTGATGCTACAGGTTTAATTTAAAGGTAGATGAGCTTATTTGACAGGCCGAACTGTTTTCACTTTCCATACCAATAAAAACATGAACACTTCCTAAGTGAAGGGAACACAATAGAAAACTGCTGTTACACAGTTCTATATTCATCTTCCCACCACTGCGTTGACCAATCATGTATCGTCACATGACACGCAATTAGCAGTTAGCTTCCCTTCAGCTAACTACTGTTGTGTCGACCAATCGTGTCTCTTTGATTCTTTTAAATTTTTAGTAAGCTTTATTGAGCTGAAAGTTTTACCAAAACAGCCAGATAAAATTGCGTATTTAGGTTTTCAAAGTTAGCAAAAACTCCAAAGTGCTAATAAATTATTTTTTTGTTATTTTTCTACCTGGCTTACTAAGATGCATCAGGACATTTTGAGCTAAAGCACTAATGAAAAATTACTTCTGCAACCAAACTGTGCCCACCACTGGAGATCAGCATAAAAGGGTTAGGTACAAAAGCAAAAAGTACTTTTTAAGTGCATTCCTGTACCTTAAATACTAGTAGCATAAATGCGTGTTTTTGAGTATAAATTGACTTTAGCATTTATTAAAGCAGAACTGCAATGAAAAATATTTTTATATTAACATGTAGTGTTTCAATATTTATATGTTTAGTATGTTCTACTGTGAGTAAAATGTGGGTTTATTAGAATTAAAATCATTATATTTTGTTTTTAATTTAAATTTCACACAACACCCCAGCTTTTTCAGGATTAAAATTAGATTATAAAAAGTGAATGGAATAATCAAACTGCAGTGTTATTTATTCTTTTATTTATCATATGCATATATATATTAAACATGAAAAGAACACTCATTTAACACAATTTTATTCTTGTTTGTTCGCTCAGACTTTTTTAGTGCGCAAATGCAGTTCCAGCCAGAGGAAGGTGCTGTGTTTGAGGGTGGCAGCGGATCGAAGTGCTTCCTCTGTGAAAGAGTGCTTCATCAGTGAGGAAGACTCCAGTAAGTTTAAAACAAGCTTCTACATTAACGTGTTGTCCACGTGCCATTAAACCATTAAACCCGTGATCACATCAGTGGTTTGAGATCTGTCTTTGGTAAATTTTAATGAGGCTATTCAGTAAATAAATTCAAACTGAGTTGTGTATTTGGAGAAAAATAAGTTGGTTATCATGAGTATGCAACATTATACTGTATTACTTCAAATAGTTCAGTTATCAGATTTTATTAACTTAATTGCTTGTATCTTTGTGTTTACATGGAAACTTATTCTTATTCTGTTAGTGCAGGATGGATCCTCTATATTAGGTTTGACAGTTGAGGACTCTCACGGCGCCCAWACCTGTCAGTCAATCTCTATTTGTTTTCTCACCAGCCTTCGCCCTGGAGAGCTCAGCTCTCAGCTTTCCTGACTTGTGTCGTTTGGTGGCCTTCTACTGCATCAGCAGGTAATGTGCTATAATAAAACACACACAGGTGGGATAAAAGTATGTGGACAATACTGTTCATTATGTATTTGGTTTGGTATTTTTATGCTGAGAGATCCAAATTTGGGTGTAAAGAATGGTGGCCTTAAGGAAAAGTACTTTGTGTTTAAATGCGTTAACTCACTGAATACACAGAGTTTTTACGGATTAGCTCAAAATCAGGTTTGTTATGTAAAACAATAATGTTTAAAACAATAATGTGTTTGGAGAGTTTGCAGTGGTTCCACTGAGATTTTGTTATTAATTAGTATCTTACCTGCCTAAGAGCATTATTTAGAATATAAGGAAGAAGTTTCTCTTAGGAGGACACAAGTTAAAGCTAGTCTGAGAAACAACAAAACACAAGCTAAATGCTAAAAGTACGAAAGGCTATTTAGAAGTTAAAAGTAGCAAAATTCCAACTAAAAGTAGGAAAATGCTAAGCTAAAAGTATCAAAACGCTAGCTAAACATAGCAAAATGCTGTCCAAAAACTAAAAAAGAAAAAGAGCAGCTAATAATAGAAAAAAACAAGCCAAAAAATTAGATTAGCCAAACGTATATAAAAAACTAGCCAGAAGTTGCAAAGCATTATCTTAAACTAGCAATAGGCTAGTTCAACATAGCTACATTCTAGCTAATGTAAGAAAGGCAAACCACTAGCTAAAAGTGTAATAAATACTAGCCAAAAGTCAAGAAAGTAAAATGTTAATCCAAAGTAGTGAAACCCCTGGCAAAAGGTTTTAATGCAACAAGCTCAAAGTAGTAAAATGCTAGCTAAATTAGTGCTAAGTAATGCTGAGTCAGCATTTAGACATTTGCAGCTGATGGGACATTTGTCTTGCAAAGCAGAACAACAGAAGTAATGTGGTTTAAAAAATCATTGCAGGACAACCAATGTTATTTTATGAGCTCATCTCGCCTTAATAAATATTTCTACCTCGTATCTTAAACTAATAATGCACTGAGTGATTTCTACTGCAGGTAAGATAATGATGACTGACAGCAACTCCACAGAACAACACTTAAAAATGTATAGGAAAAAMTGTTTTACCCTGAGTTTAATATTACCTTTTTAGACCCAGGATCTAAACGGACTGAACTTATATAGCGTTTTATCAAATCCCGTCAGACTCCAAAGAGCTTTACACTTCAGACATTCACCCGTTCACACACTCACACACTGCATGAGATCTACATTTATGTCAGGTGTGAAACCATAAAAGCACAAAACCTTAGCTAAAATCTTTGCATCTATGGACTTTAAATGTTTACTTATACATATATTTTATGTCCATGTATTGTGGTGTTTAAATTATTTAATTCAGTCAAAACCACTCTAAAAATGAAATGTTGGATTTACTTAACCATGTTATGTGACCTGGTTCCACTTAACTGAGTTGAGTAAATTCAAAGCAACATACTCATGTTCTTTGGTCACAAAACTGGWATGTTGCTTTGAATTTACTCAACTCAGTTAAGTGGAACCAGGTAACATAACATGGTTAAGTAAATCCAACATTACATTTTTTACAGTTTGGTTAAACAAACACTAATGGGTTTGTGTTCTTTTTAAAACGTTTTCAGGGATGTGTTACCGTTTCCTCTTCAGCTACCAGAGGCTATTGCAGGAGCTACTACCCACAGGCAGCTGGAGGCCATCTCACACATGGGACAAGGTAAATCATCAGTAAATCATAAAAGATTATCCCAGATTGTAAATCTTATGTCAGATTAGGATGGGCATTTTAATAAAAAAGCTCTCTTTGCATTTCTTTTGCAATGAGTTCAAATTTACTCCTGCAGCTGAAAGATCCACTAATGAAACCAAAGCTGCTAATTCTGCTAGCTGTGGATTGTTATACTCCTTTATTTTGGAGATGCACTTATTCTGACATCAAAGCTGAACTCACTTGTGACCATAACTTCTTCTTTGTAATCCTTACAAACTAAACTACGAAAACGTAAACAAATTTTGGGACACTCCAATTTGTTTTTCTCTTCTTTTTGTAGGGGGTAGGTGTAAAATGGACAAAAAGACCATTGTGATGGTTGTATTTCTTTTACTTTTTATGTGATCTAAATCACACTATTCCCCCCACATTCACTACAACAAAAGAAATTTCTAAAAATTAGTGTTTCCGTAGTGAGAAAGGCAGCTAATGAGTGAAGTAGTGACTGCCAGTTTGCTTCTATTTTAACACAGTAACATGTGTTGTTGTACTGCAGTAGCAAAGAGCGAGTGTGACTTTGTAATGGCTAAACGTGATTACCAGACACTGGATTATTCTGGTTCTTCAGCATGCAACAGGCAAACAGTTGGTGTTGATTTAATTTTTTTCATTTTCATCTTTGTTTATTAAGCAAATGAAGTGAAGTGTTTCTCTCTTTATGTATGGTTTGTGTCGTAAACGTAGATTGTTGAAATGCTGGATTATTTTTTTAAGCTTCAGAAGTTCAGAGGTAAAACTGGTAATTCTCTCCAAAAGACTTAAATAAAATTAATCCATGCTCTTTCACAAAAACCTTTCCGCGAAATGGTGGTGTTTTTGTTCCTTTTGGCTTGTAATAAATCACAGACGTCATGCATCCCGCAGACGTAAATTTTCAGAAATAAAGCGAGTATCAAGGAACCGAAGGAGCCGCGGAGCAGAACTCAGCTGTGTTGACGTGGAGCACAAAATAAATGCATAACGGAGGTCTCGTTTTATTTTGAAAACATGGATTAGCTCAGTTTAGCCATTCTCTTTGTGGTTAACTGATTACTGTGCCTCATCAGCTTGATAATAAATCTGTTGTTTAATTCTATGACTGGGTCACACATATAAGGTACTTGAAAAAAATAACTAATTAAATGTTAAAATACCGTAACAGAGAATCACTTTGGTAAAAGTTAATTTCAATGATAAGAACAGTATTTAAGTAAAAGTCATAAAATTTCTCATAATAATCAGGAAAGTAAAAGTACTTTCATACTCACTAAGAAATGAAGTGTTGAATTTATTTAACCAAACTGGTTCCACTAAAGAAATTATATAAATTACTTTACATTTACTCAGCTTGGTTTAGTGGAACCAGTTGATATAACTTGGTTAAGTAAATTCCACACTTTATATTTTTAGCGTGCATAAACAACTCCTTTCATGATGAGTTCTGGTCATACATAAATTTGTAGTGCATAACTGGAGTTAAATTTTAAAGTAAATACATAAAAGGATCATTTTTCTGTTTTGAATGTAACAAAATAAAAGTAAAAGTTACGATTTAAAAGATGGGAAATATTGCAAATCCTCACTAAAACACTTAAGTACTATAACAAAGTAAATGTACTTAGTTACTACACTCCTCTGGTCATCACCTCATCACATTATTGAGTCACGACTGTGTAATTATAATGGGTTGCTGTATAAAGGTTATGAACAGATATTGTTCTGCCTGCTAAAAATAGTTCTTTGAACAACCTTGTAGAGGACTAAAAATGGAAATGAAACTGAAGTGGGAGGATTATAGATGCTCTGGTTAGTCAAGTCAGAATATCTACCAGTGTTATAAAAACACGTTTGTTGAGAAGAATTCATCACCACCACAAATGTTACCCTTAAATAAAAGATTAATCATAAGAAACTAAAATCACTAAAAGGATTCAGTGATAGTTATGTATTGGTTATCTGTAAGGCAATATCTCCGTGCAGTGTACTACCATAAAGATAACTAAACACAGACTACAAAACTGAAGATTTTGTCATATTTATCATCTTTAAGAACTTTTATTAGTTGTGAAATGAAATAACTGCAACAACCTCAGTTTGTGAAAACTAACTTATTAGCCATTAGCTTGTTAAACGGGCAATACTATGTTTCTCAGGTATACATTTAAATACTGTACCATAATAAAGTATCTATGTCACCTTTATCTATTATGTTTTTATGTTTAAATAGAAAATAAACTTATTAGCCATTAGCTTGTTAAACGGGCAATACTATGTTTCTCAGGTATACATTTAAATACTGTACCATAATAAAGTAGCTATGTCACCTTTATCTATTATGTTTTTATGTTTAAATAGAAAATAAACTTATCTTCTCATCACTTCCTCTTTTAAACACCTTGAAACTGGCCTCTGTCTCTTTAAGAACCACGTTCCGCTTCTGTCCCATAATAAAGTATCTATGTCACCTTTATCTATTATGTTTTTATGTTTAAATAGAAAATAAACTTATCTTCTCATCACTTCCTCTTTTAAACGCCTTGAAACTGGCCTCTGTCTCTTTAAGAACCACGTTCCGCTTCTGTCCCATAATAAAGTATCTATGTCA
>NW_013952924.1:248447-249556 GCF_001266775.1 Austrofundulus limnaeus | reverse complement strand
CACGTCCCAGGGGCGTTTCTGGTCCCAAAAGGCATTTCTGGTCCCCACCTGTCGTTTTGCTCCTCAGCACAACTTCCTAAAAATGCTGCAGGATTTCTCAAACATGCATGAATGAGTCAGAGCAAGACTTTGGGCATGTTTTTAATGAGAGTATAACATTATAACATGATATAAAACTCAAAAAAGTTGATTTTACATGATGTTGCCTCTTTAATCCTGCCAGCTAATGGCTAGTATTTCAGGCCAGTTACTCAGAAGGAAGGGGCKGCTGTGGTAGAGTGGTTAGGGGAGTTGTCCTGGAACCGGAAGGTTGCCGGTTCGGTCCCCGTCCAGTCGACTCAGTCGTTGTGTCCTTGGGCAAGACACCTTACCTGCCTTGCCTACTGATGGTGGTCAGAGGGTCCAGTGGCGCCTGTGTATGGCAGCCTCGCCTCTGTCAGTGTGCCCCAGGACAGCTGTGGCTACAATTGTAGTTTGCCATCATCAGTGTGTGAATGTGTGTGTGAATGGATGAATGTCTGCAGTGTAAAGTGCTTTGAGTGTCYTGGATGGATAGAAAGGCGCTATATAAGTACAGTCCATTTACCATTTACCAAATACTTTGATACTCCTGCAGGCTGCACCTGATGTACTACAGCTTGCTACTATGTTTTACTGACYWTGTAGGAATTGTTTCAAACATGAAGCACCATGAAATTTGGTAGGTTAAACTCCTTTTAAGATATTTTCATCTTGTTCCGTCCGGCCTTGTTTCGTCTAGCCGCTAGCAATTAAGCTCCTTTTTYCCTGCACTGAGGTCAGACAAAGCTGTCTACCACAGGTGCAATGTTAATTGTTCATAGTCTGTCCACAGAAACCCACTTAAAGATTCAAACTTATTCTTTTTGTTCCAGTTTAGACCTTAGAGATGTTAATCTCTTGAAAAAGTTTGCAATTTCCTTTTACAGCCTCATCACTAATAATAACAAAAATATAATTATCACCAGAGAATTCACATTTCCTGTGAAAAGGCAATATGAATGCTGATAGCTAAAAAAAAAGCTGAAACTAGCCTAAAAGTAGCTTTAAAAAGTAGCCAAGGTAGTTGAAATTGGGACAAAGTAACTAAA
>NW_013952924.1:243074-248256 GCF_001266775.1 Austrofundulus limnaeus | reverse complement strand
GAATAACCCTGAATAACCCTGAATAACCCTGCAATAGCCGTTTTTTTGTTCTACGGTTGACCAAAAATCACTGACAATAAAATAAAATAAAATAAATCGTAAGAAAACAATATGACTCCCACTTACACTTTGCATGCAGGGGTCATAATTATCACAAAATTAACATGTAATTTCCCTCTGGGATCAATAAAGTATTATTGAATTGAATTGAAAAAGGTGAGTTTAGCTGAAAAATATGCTCAAAGGAGCTAAAAGTTGCTAAAATTGCAGAAAACAGCTGAAATCAGCAGAAAACTGAAAAAAGCATTAAAAGCTAAAAATAGTAAAAAGAAACCGAAAGAAAAAAATTGTTWAAAGTAGCAGAAGAATATTAGGAAAGGTCGAGATGATAGCTTAGAACAGAAAAACAAAAAGCTCAGGTCAGCAAAATAAGCCGAAGAAAGCTTATAATAGCACAAAAAGTCGACAAACGCAGAACTAGAACACAAGGTAAAAAGTACAATAAAGGTTTAKAAACATTTTAAGGGTGTTGTAGATAGCTCTCTTCATTTTCARTGAGACAAACATGGCAGACAAAGCTAAATATCTCAAAGTGTAACTTGCTTATACACCATAAGTCATAGCAGGAATCTCCAGAAAGAGCTAAACATTTTGATGTATAGATAAAGCACAAACTATTCATAATAAGATAAGTGCCAAAAACATATGGAAGAAAAGATTATTTTAATTGTGGAAATGCTTTATAAGCATTCACACAATAATATAGTAATTTGTGTGCAAGCAATTCAATTGTCTTGTTCTGAGGAATTTATCTGTGAGTGATGAAGACTATCATGGAGTTCCTATGTCAGTGTTTAGAATTGAGTATGTGCCCTTTGAAAGTTTTACTGTAGAATTTGAATTTATTGTTAAAAGATGGTTAAACACAAGTTCCAATATCACCAAGCATAAAGACCTCTCTCCTTTAAAGAATGCCTTTTCTCCTGCAGTCTTCTACTGTAAATTAGTTATTAGTAATTTACACAAATTACTGAATCTGATTTGAAACGTCACAAATAAGTCCCCGTCTTCATCCTGGATTTTCTCCCAGACTTCTGGAGTCCACCAAGCACTGTAGACATCCAAAACGGACCGCTGGGGCTTGTTGCCTCAACCAGCGGTGGTCAGGCTCAAATGGGGACGAATCTGGAGCAGTGTTCTCTGATGGCCCAGTGCAGACAAGGCAAAATCTGCTTCATCAACCCACTCTTTCTCCAGCTGGAGGTTTGCAAGGTCAGCAWCAAACAACTAGCTCTCTCTGACAGAAGTGCTTTGAAAGACTTCTCTTCACTTTATGTACTTTTTAATTGTTGTAGTTGCTTTCACCTTGTATCTTACTCCTTCTCGCTTTACAGCAGCTGCAACACACAAACAACAGTGCCTCCAATAAACGRAACCGCTTCAAGCGAAGCATGCGGCTCCGGCTCTCCGAGTCCTCCATGAATCTGTCCCTCGAGGGAGTTGGATCCTACTCGCCTTCCCCGTCAGTGGAGCAGCCCGGCGGGTCGGAGGGGCTGCACAAGGCCAGCGCCAACCCACAGAGGAGAGTTCACCCRGGGGCTGGAGTCTTGAGGAGAACCCCTGCCGTATCCCCCGGTTCTGCAGAGGAAGACGACATCATGTCTACATATGTGCCACAAGTAAGATTTAGAGTCTTCATCTGCCTTTTAAACTATGGTTGTTGTATTTTACAGAGTTTATAAAGAAAAGTTTCTGTTGTTGTAGACATCTGCTCCTGGGGACGAGCCACCAAAGTTCCAGCAGGAGGCAGGAATTGAAGGGACAGTTCTGGCCTTGGAACACCAACCGGCGCCGTCGTTGGCGGAGCTGGACAGCAGCAGCTCCTTCAGCAGCATGGACGAGGACAATGACTCAGACACGGAACCAGAAGGCACGGTCCCGGCCCAGGCAGACGTGTACCGGCGCCCGCCGCTCGTCCGCTCCCGAGGCCGCGGCGGGATGCATCGCATGAGCGAGGCCTTCGTTTGCTTTTTYGCTCCGGACAAGCGCCTCACTCGACTGGTGGAGGAACTGTCCCGAGACAGACGCTCGGTCTTTGGGGGCATGGTGCAGGACTTCCTCTTGGAGCAGAGAGAAGTGCTCAAGTCACTGGCCTCCTCTTCGTCTTCGTCGTCGCGTGTGACRTCCGCGCAGCTTCTGCAGAGTCTGCGCCTTTTCCTGTCACAGGCAAAGTGCTTCTTGTTGGACAGCAGAGAGCTGGAGCCCCCCATCGAAACCCTTGTGCCCGAAAACGAGAAAGGTAACGAAAAGGAACCTTTGAACTTTGAACTAAACTGTTGTTTTTTGCAGGTACTAATTTAAAACACCTTAAGTTTTAACACCGTAAAGAGATCACCTCCCAGCCTGAGGCCTTTCTTTGTGGAGTTTACATGTTTTTCCTCCCACAGGCTAGATCGTTCAAGTTCAATTTACAATAGGCTTCACCTCAGAGGGCATCAATCTCACTCAGTTCAAACATTTCCTTCATTCAACAAACAAAAGCGGAGGTTCCTGCTTCAGGGTTTACCTTGGATCATCCAACATAACCATACAAGGAAACACTCTAGAGAAGCTTCTTTGTTTGCTTTTTAGTGCCGATAACAAGCAGAGGACTCCAAGTACCAGAACCTTTCAGTGACACTGTATCTCCAGTAATGGATGCCAGCGGTAGTGTTAAACTGCACACAGTAGCTTTAAGCCAGAGAAAGTTCTCCAGTCCTGKGAAGTACTTTTTAAGCTTTCTCATCAGCCATGTCACCAACACTCAAGTGCTTTTTAAAAATCACCTTGTAGTTTGGGTTGGTACGATGGAGCAGTGSTTAGAGCTGTCACCTCTCAGTAAAAAGGTTGCAGGATCAACTCCTGGCCTGGAGCTTTTATGGGTGGAGTTATGTTGGTCCACTGTACCTGTGGGTTTTCYTYAGGTAMTCCAGTTTTCTTCCACCATAAAGCATACATGTTAGGTTCACTGGTAACTGTAAATTATCCCTGGGGGGGAGTGAGGGTGTGAATGGGTGTACTCCTCCTCTTGAACTATGACTGCTGGACTGGCACCCAGAATAAAGAAGCTGGCTTTATTCTGAATGTGTTTTTGTGACTGTGGCGTTCCCCGCAAATTTCTAGTTTAAAGCGGTGGAATCACCCCTGATTATCCAGTWCAGGATTGGCTGCTGTACCCACAATCATAAAAATTACTATAATTTATTAATTTTTGCAGACATCTGTACTTTGGTGTTGAAGTTTTCAATACCATCACATATTCTAAGCACTAATGGATTACCCGTTTTTATTTAGCATGCAAGACAATATGCATTTAACAAGAAATGTTAAAATCTTAAAGGAATTCAAACCCACATACAGTAGCAGGGAGGTGTGGGCCAGGTAGGGCAAGTGGTTTGTCAAGCAGATGTGGACCAGGTCTTACAATGATGGCACTGTTTTTAAGATGGCATGCCMCAACTGATCCAGTTGTGGTTTGGTTTATGTGGTGCCGGCCCATGCATGGACCACCATCATACTTTGCTGTGTCTGGGCCGAGTGTTAATGCCTTATGTGGGCCAGAGCTGAGCCTCACAAATTTTGCTACATGGGAATTCTCACTAAATAATTTCTGTGCACAGTCCAAGCGCAACATACTAAATCAGGGGGGTGTCCARTCCTGGTCCTCGAGGGACACTATCCAGCATGTTTTRGAWGCTTCTCTGCTCCAACACACCTAATTTGATTGAATGGATGGTTAACAGGCTTTTGTAGAACTTGAAGAGGTAATTCAGTYACTAAATCAGGTGTGTTGGTGGAGGAAAACAAGCAAAACATGCAGGATAGTGGCCCTCGAGGACCAGAATTGGGCACTCTGGCCACTAAACCTTGCAAAATTATCTTTTGCATGCATACTGTAAATGTGTAAAAGAAAGAGACTGAAGGGGAAAACCAACTGTAGTCTTAGAAAACAACTATTCAGCTGACACATTGCCAGAGGATGGAGGGCTATGSAAACAGACAGCCTTTTCTGAAAACCAGTGGGCTAGGGTTAGGGCAGTCTCCAGTGAAAAGCTCAGTCAACACAAAGTAGTTTGTACAGCGTGAGGGGAGCTCACGTTGTCCTTTGATATTTTAAAAAACAGTCATGTTTGATGAGCCATCTCTCACAATCCATCCCATTCAGAGTGCGATTCATTCCAATATTTTAAAAGCGTTGCAGAGTGTTACTTTGCAAGAAATGTGAGATCTTTTGACACAATGCTCTGTGTAGGCTTCCCTCTTTTTTTTTTTTTTTTTTGGAACTGCTTTGTGTCTATCTAAACTTGAAAGTGTGTGTGTGTTTTGTATAAACATGTGATGACGAACGACGGTTGCCTGGCTGTACCGAAGCTTCGGGGAGGAGAGCGGTCAGCCGCTACCTTCCGCTCTCCCTTCCTTCTTTCCTTCCTTTCCTGCGTTGCAATTCTGATTTATCTCTCATTGCGTCGGTGGGAGGCATTTGCATTTTTTCTCTCTCTCTCTCTCTCTCCCTCGTTTATCATAAAAAGATATCAGAGTCCCACGCTCACTTGAAAAGCTGCACGATTCACGGGGAGGGTGGGAGGTAGACAGAGAAACCGGCAGGTTACTTGTAATCAGTTACAGGTCTGTGAGTAACAGCTAAAAAAAAAAAAGTCAGCTTTTTAAAGCGCTGACGGTGGGCAGCAGGGACTGTAATCACATTACATGTGATGTGTTACTTCACAGCACTGGTAAACGAGAGACGGAGTGTGAAATGATTGATCACGGGGGGGGTTATAGTGATGTAGATATGGATGTGAGGGATTATACAGGAGGGAATCATGGAGGAGGGGGAGGAGGAAATTAATGATGAGTGGAAAATATTGAGTCAGGACTGCCCACTGCCTGCAGGAGAATTACCGAGAGTGTTTCCACGTGTAAGAGCACGCATGCATGAGCGCTGCACATGAACATGTGTATTATCTTTTGTATTTTTGTTGCAGGACCAAAGAGAAAAAATAATCTGAGGCAGTTTTCACGGGCCAGCAATTTTTTTCTCTTTCTCTTCTCAGTCAGTCATTGTAATGGTTTATAAAATATACATTGAACAGTCATAGAATAGAATAGAATAGAATAGAATAGAATAGAATAGAATAGAATA
>NW_013952924.1:241111-243051 GCF_001266775.1 Austrofundulus limnaeus | reverse complement strand
ATATATATATATATATATACACATATAAATATACACACACACATATATATACACACACATATATATAAAGCACATAAAATCACAATGAGTGTTGGTTGTAAATGTGAAACTAAATTAGAAGAAAGTTAAAAGACATTATTGCACATTGTTTAAATATTGCACATTGTGTATATTGAGGTATATGTATTTTGCTGGTATTGCAGGTGATCATTACAAAGTAAAGTGACATGTGTCCCACAGATGTATTTATTTCACAGTAGGTGAGTTCCTCATTGATTGTAAATCGAGTCAGTGCATGTGAGAGTTCAGTCAGGTGATGGCTTTTGGGAAAAAGCTGTTTGTGAATCTGTTTGTTCATGTTCTCATGCACCTGTAGTGCTTTCCTGAGGGCAACAAGGGTATAAGGCATATATAAGGTATGTATGTATGTGTAAATACAAATGTATATATCTATATGTATAAGGGCATAGGGTGGCATTTAACACTGTCTAGCCTGTGTGGTGCAAACTAAGGAGATGTAGCAGTTTGGTAGTTGTGAGGGGTAGTGAGCTTTGATGATCACAGAACAAAACTAAAGGTAGTATTTCACTGGGCCAGTTGGCAACTGATAATTTCTAGACAATAGTCTTTTTTTGTTGCAGTAGCACTGAAATCTGATGGTTTGTAACCTAATGTCAATTTTTTTTATTTGCAGCCTATTTTTGTGAGCACAGCTTGAAAAACATCATATTATTTAATTGCTCAATTTACCTACTTGGCCCGCTTTGTATTCACCTTGACAGCCACCCTTGAGTTTATGATTTAGTCTACTGAAGTACACTTAAAAATGGAGAAAGGTAGAATTTGACAAGTTTTTTAATTATTATTATTTGTGGTTTTTAGACCTGTACATTCAGCTTTAGATATTTTATTGAATAGGTGGACTCCCCTGAAGGTATGACAATACCGCTAGCATTTACAGAAACTAAACTGAGAAGAGTTTGAGATTGCTTTAAGTGACAAATATTTTTATAATTTGAAAGAAAACTAATACAAATGTATTTATTATACAGTTGCAAGTGTGATACTTCAGAAACAATGACCAGGTGTGCATCAAACACACCATGGGGCAATCGGGAAACAAACAAAACAAAAAACAGGACTTGAAACAAAAGCTGAAGCAAAATTAAATAAAAAACAACATGCTAATTTTCTTTGATCACAACTTTAAATCCCAAGAATCATGACTTGATAGTCCTAAAATAATTTTGACAACAAACTACTAACAGGTCCAGATAAATGGGCATTTCAGATTAGGTGTTGAACTCCGGTTCTCGAGAGCCACTATCCAGCATGTTTTCTGGGTTCCCTGCTCAAACACACCTGATTTGCATGAATGGATGGTTAACAAGCTTCTACAGAATTGGAAGTGGTGATTGAATCACTGAGTCAGGTGTGTTGAAGCAGAGAAACAAAGAAATCATGCAGGATAGCGGCCGTTGAGGACCAGATTTTAACATCCCTGGTTTATTGCATTTCTTGTGGAGTTTGTTCCGCCTGCACTGTTAAGGGAGAGAATGATCACTCATAAGGATTACACTGCAATAATCCCAGATTTAAAAGCACACCTGCCTGGTTTTTCATGTCGCAAGGAAAAAAAAACCAACCTCATGTAATCTAGTCAACAATACTTACTGTAATTCCATTAGAATTGTGCTTCACTGATTCAGCCTTTTGAGGCTTAAACCTTTTTATTTTAATGTGACTGTGCATTGGGTGGACATTTATGTTTTTCTGTAATCTCTTTATTATTATTATAAATCTGAGCAGCAGTGCTGGATGTTGTGTTGGAATAAACACTCAAAAGTCTAGCCCAACAGTTTGTTTGTTTGTTTGTTTGTTTGTTTGTTTGTTTGTTTGTTTGTTTGTTTGTTTGTTTGTTTGTTTGTTTGTTTGTTTGT
>NW_013952924.1:237832-240440 GCF_001266775.1 Austrofundulus limnaeus | reverse complement strand
GTTGGTTGGTTGGTTGATTGATTGATTGATTGATTGATTGATTGATTGATTGATTGATTGATTGATTGATTGATTGATTGATTGATTGATTGACATCAACAGGTTTGTTTCAGTCCCACCAGCCTTCAGCTGGGAGGAGACAAAGACGTGTGACGCAGACTTAGAATATAAACTTGTCATCTTTGCAGATAGCAATTAGCGGTAAGTGTTAGTTTCCACTAATTTGTACCTGTTTACCGGTTTGGCATTAGCTTCCGCTAACATTTTTTACACGTTTAGGATTAATGAAGCTACATACATGTCAACCCCCTTCAGAYGTTTATCTGTATAAGGAGCCTCAAAAATATGTAATTTTCGCAAAAAAATCTGTATTAACCACACGCACGGGGGTGCAGGCGGACTGTCGGTCGCAGAGAACTTCCAGGTGCAGACTTGTTTGGAAAATGAAAGATTTGATGTTATTTATGGTTGTTTTTTTTTAACATCCTACAGGCTCTGACATATAAAATACTTTTGAAAGTGAGTTTTGGAAAAAAAATCTGTAAAACTTGAAAAAAATCCGTGAGATTGCCCTATATGTCCGTACATCTGCAAAATGAGGGAAAATTTGTGTAAATTACAGACAAMGCATACAACTTGGCATGTATGAAGCTATATAGTAAAGTTAATGTTTTGGTTAGCCACCACACGTACTGAGAAGAAAAATCAAGTACCCAGAAGGAATGGTCTAATTTGGTTGTTGTTTGGTATACTGTATGTGCAAATCAGTGATGGACATGGAAATAATTCAATTCTCAAGAAGTGGGTTTTCAAGAATGGACACAAGAAGACATAAGAGATGAAAATCACAGTCACCATAAYACCTGACAGTCAGTCAAAACAGTGAGTAAAAGTCAGCAGTTAAAACATTTATGGAGTTTGATAGGGTTACATTGTGGGTTTGCATGAGACCAGGTAATTATATCTGTAAGGAAAAAYCTTACACTCTTATAACAAGGTTATAAGGAATATATTTTAGCAAGGATCTCTTTGTTTTTGGTAAAACATTCTTCCAGTGCAAAATGAATGGAAACACAATAAGTTACGTGAGTCAGTGAATTTTGATTTGATCCATAAATAAAATGTGATCGTTTATTTTACAAATCAGACAAAATCACTAAAGTACTCTTAATTGTGAGCAATCAATTTCCTATAAAAGTATTAGGACCAACAATAACAAGCGCTTYGAGCATGTTAATTGTCAACCATAGGCACTTAAATAGTACACAAACGTCAAGTTAGATGTTTAAAACCAGACATTTGAGGCAGATAACTTAGGGTTGGCAACGAAGATTTTAAGAAAAGGAGGCAAGTAAGATGTTAGCTTTTCCTACTTTTAACTTAAATAAATGTGGGTTTAACCAGAGAGGCAAGGAATTCTCAACTCGGCGTTGGCCAGACAGCGAAGTTCATAACACAGCCAGCTTTTACCTTTAAAGATGGTCAGTCACCTGTCCAGGTATTTCGGGTTTCTGCTTAGAAAATCTGTTTTAAGACCATCAACACAGAGGGACCCTCAAGGCATGCAGGTCAGACTTGCTTGCGGCCGCGTCAAGCCGTAGAAAGAAGGTGAAACCAAAAACTAGACCCAGACTTCAAAATGAAACTTCTGACAGGAAGGTTCTCCAAGTTGGATATACCTGGCATGTGTTATGTACAGGCTGTGCAGTTTCCCCATTGGCATGAAGGGGCTAAAACCGACACAGCTTCAGCTCTTGATTCCCCAGGGAGAATCTAGCTGAAAGAGACTGTCGTCTTCACAGACGAGCGGTCCATCACTTTCTACCGTCTGGGCGGAAACTGTTTGTTACTAAAAAGCTTAGATGTCCTAAGTTCCGCCCTCCGGAGGTTAGATTAGAAAAGAAGTGATATCAAGGAAAATGTTAGTTCAGAGACTTGCCATCGCCTCCTGAAGCTAAACAAAGATTACTACTTCTGTGTAGTTCAGAAAAAAAACATTGCAATATTTTGAGCAAAATTGTGCTCACCCTGCTAATTGAACCTTCACACTCTGCTCTTACTGGTGCAATGTGCAATTAATGAAGATTGGCCACCAGACTTGTCCAATTTAGCCATGAAACCTCCCACACTAACATGACAGGTGTTTCAGTTTCATTGTCTAACCCCTGGATGACTCCATGGGCACTGTTTCAGTGACAATTTGTGTCTGCATGTTCTACTCCTCCTAAAATACCATCCATGACAGTCTTTTAACAAACAATACCTGTCCACACACACTTCACCTGACCTTTCTTCAGTTTTTCTTCAATATGTTGAATCGTTCTGATGCATCTCAGTAATCCAGGTAAAAAAAATCAAAAGAAAAAAATTGTATAGGTCTTCTGGACGGGTTCTTCTCTAATGAAACGTTTCGTCTCTTCTCCAAGAGACTTCTTCAGTCAAACAGACCGAAGAAGTCTCTTGGAGGAGAGACGAAACGTTTCATTAGAGAAGAACCCGTCCAGAAGACCTATACAATTTTTTTCTTTTTGTTTTTCTTTACTAACATGTTTTACATGTGATGACCACATGTGGTTAATGCTGTGTGACTTTGAACAGAGCTGTAGAA
>NW_013952924.1:233463-237563 GCF_001266775.1 Austrofundulus limnaeus | reverse complement strand
TTCTACAGCTCTGTTCAAAGTCACACAGCATTAACCACATGTGGTCATCACATGTAAAACATGTTAGTAAAGAAAAACAAAAAGAAAAAAATTGTATAGGTCTTCTGGACGGGTTCTTCTCTAATGAAACGTTTCGTCTCTCCTCCAAGAGACTTCTTCGGTCTGTTTGACTGAAGAAGTCTCTTGGAGAAGAGACGAAACGTTTCATTAGAGAAGAACCCGTCCAGAAGACCTATACAATTTTTTTAATATGTTGAATCAGTTCTGACCRAGTACCAACCTGCTTGATTTCAAGGACCAATTCCAACAATTATGAGCTAACTTGCTGCAGAAGAAGAAGAAACAGCTGCATGACTTCATTCCACACAGAATTTCCATTTGTACCCAGGGCCGGGCCATTTCACTTCTGCTACTCCTGCTTTAGTACTAAACGTTTTGTCAGTGAGTGTAGTTCTTCAGCTGTGTATCGGTCTAAGTTCCCCCTTCTCTCCTGCAGACCTGGCRCTGGAGCGGGCCATGTTCTCCTGCATTCTCAGGCCTCTGAGGGGCCGCCTTGAAAAAGCCCTGATGGCTTTGCACAGTCAGRATGGCTCCACTCAGCGCCTCACGCAGAACATCCTCCGTCTGAAGGGGGAGTCAACCATGGAGCGCCTCGGCGTACAGACAGGGGTCCCTGATAGCCGGGGAGTGGAGCGGGTGAAGCAGAAGCTGATTCTGATGCAGAGAACACATTCACCCATCGACAAAGTGCTCCTGCTGTTACAAGTATGCAAGTTGGTCCACAAGGCGATGGGGACGTTACATGGTGAGACTGCTACATGTTCAAAAGGTTTATGATAAGGCACTTTGAACCAATTGACACATTGAGGACCAGGGTTAAAGTGTATTGTTCAAGTTTTAGTTGGAACTTTGGTATTTTATACATTTGAATGAAATACAGCATATCAGCCATTTAACTAAGAGAACAATGATAACCTCTTTCACTGTTTGTTCTTGTTTTTCAGGACAAGAAGTTAGCTGGGATGACTTCCTTCCATCATTATCTTATGTGTTAGTGGAATGTAACAGGCCTCACATCCTGATAGAAGTGGAATACATGATGGAACTGCTAGAACCCTCCTGGCTTGGTGGAGAAGGTACTACCTACACTCCAAATTGTACCTGTTGAATTACAGGCTAATTGGATCTGTGTTGTGTTTGGTTTGTCTAGCTACCAGTTCTCTTTTGGTTTTATTAAACTAACAGCAAATTGTCTTGTTCTTCTGTTGATAGTTAGGTCAGGTTAAGCTTACTTATAAAGCACATTTAAAAMAGCTTTTTTTGATCATACGTAGAAATGTAAATACAGAAATACAGTGCCCTAGACCCATAACGGGCATGATGGATATATGGCATATGAATTAATTAAGGAGTAGGAGGAGTTTTCAAAGCAAATAGTAATGTATAAATTCYCAAGTGGTAGCATCATATTGAGGTACTGGTTCATTGCACAAAGTGGATGGARTTAAGAAGGTGTTCTACAACCAAACTTCAGCTCAAATCAAGACTTACAGTAAGTCAGATGAGATCTTAAACACAGTTGAGTGTTTCAACAGGACAATGTTGCCAAACACATTAGGGTGGATTTCTGAATAACTAAAGCAGGCTAACAGGAAACTTCTGGAATGGCCTAAAACCCAAGGTCCATGCCAGGAAATGTATGAGTTTAAATGAACTGCCAAGAAGAGGGGTCACATATTCAGCCAGAATTATACCAGAAACATATCGATGGATACAAAAAGGCTAATATTTGAGGTGCAACTTGCTAAAACATGTTTAATTAATATTAGTGAGWGCCTGTAGATATTTGAGCCTCTGTGGAAAATGTTGACCTTGTGTGGATTAGAGAAATCCACAGTAACGATGCATGTGCACCCAACAATTGTTCTCTTACTGTTAATTTTAGATTTTTACATTATATAATCGAATATTGAACATTTGAACATTCCCATTAATTGAATACAGAAATAATAAWTAATACACCTAAAACTGAAGAAAAAGAAAAGCACATTGCCAATGATTACCAAGTATTCTGGGAAACATCAAGTGAGAGTCTCTTATTCAAATAACAAACATGTTGTTTTGTTCAAATTTTCTTTTCTAGAAAGGAAATAAAATATTGTTGCATTTGGATCTTCGTTTAACCTCACTTTGTCTTTATGGTTTATACTGTATCTTTCTTTTTAAGAGTAAAAGTGTAACTACGAGTGAAAGCATATATCAGCTTTTTATACAATGGCTTTATTTTTTCAGCAAAAATAAAACACTTCTGTATCTGCTTATCATGTTCTTTTATTAGTGGCATTGCAGACATGGTGATTTATTATTTTTCCCTCCTACATCTTTTTTTTATTTTATTTTTTTTCCAGGTGGCTACTACCTGACCAGTGTGTATGCTAGCCTGCATTTAATCCAGAACCTGGACCAGGGGCAGCGGTTCTCAGGCCGTCTGACGCCCCAAGTCCAGGACTCCCTGAAGGAGTGGAGCAGCAGACGGAGCCTGGAGGCCCAGAAGCAGAAGGACAATCAGCAGAGCCAAGTAGGCACCAAACTGGTTTGGGGTTTCACGCAGCACACGTGTTTGTTGTGGAGGAGGTAATTGTGTAGCTGTCAAACAAACCTGCTCATTGGAATGTGGGAAGCTGCTTATTATGCAGTGAGGCAATTCCATGAGAAACTCCCAGCTGGAGTTAATGAACGGAGAATGGYAAAACTGATTTAAAGAAATTAAACTCTTGCATCAGGCTGAAATGAGCAAAGGCAGCAAAATGCTGAAGTTTAATGGTTGGTAGTTCCCTAACTGAAGAAAATGTTTTTCACAGGAAACTGGAGCATCAGTGAAAATCCATGAAATACCTCATTTGTAGTTAAAGGGATAGTTGAACTCTTTGTAAATGAGGGGTTGTGGCAAAGCATAATATTTTCATACATTCTCTCCACTGGTCAAAGCTCGTAAATTAAGTCCATTTGGTCTAACTCTCTCTGGRTTCTCTGATCAGCCAACAACCACAGAAACTTCCTCATAGTACCRCAGTGTTGGTTCACGTGTTGCCATTTTATTAGATGTATTATATATTTTTTGACAAAAACACAAGTAACACAAAGAAATTCTGCAGCTTTGAGATATAAAAATGGTTGATTTAGTTCTTGTGAAGGAAACAACTCTTAAGGTTGGTGTCACTCTCTGCAGTCTGCTGACCTGAGCTGGAAGTGGTTTGGACCATCCAGTGAAAAGACTGAGTTGACCCAAGTAGCACTCAGTCTAACAGGATATACTGTATGTGACCTGTTTACCCCTCTGACTCAGGCCAGTTTCACAGTTAYATGCCCCTTCTTTMCCATCTGTTTCTTTCTGGGAGCTGGAGCCTCCATTGGTTACTGTGTAAGAGGCAGAGTACACCCTGGACAGGTCACAAGTTCATCACAGCCACTAAGAAACAAACAACTWTTCACTCTCTCATGCACACCTATCAGAGTTACCGTTGCATCTGCAATGCTTTTGGTCTGTGGGAGGAAACTGGAGTACCCAGAGAAAACCCACTCAAGCAGAGGGAGAAAATGTTAACTCACACACAGGAAGACCCAGTGTTGCCAGATCTAAACAAACAACCAGCTCTATGAAAACAAGCCCAAAATAAGCCCAACTGGCAACCCCACACATTGTGTAAAATAGAGGTCAATTATAACAGTAATGCATAAACGTATACATTTATTATTGTATTAGCAACAGTTGTAAGCAACATAAGCAACAGCAAAATTATAATAAAATTTACCATAAAAAATGAACAACTTTAATGGTTTAAGAAAAGTGCATTTTGCAGCAAAATGACAGTACAGTCGACAAAAACTCCCAAAAACCTTTATGCACTCTTTTTTCCTCACTCTTTATTATATTTTTCCTCATTTTCCTGACTTACTGTAACTCATTCTCACTCTGTTTTGTCACTTATGTCTAGAGGTGAAGAAGTAGTGTTTGCTGATATTAAAAAATTGGCTCTGGCTCATATTGTTCTCTCTCTCTCTCTCTCTCTCTCTCTCTCTCTCTCTCTCTCTCTCTCTCT
>NW_013952924.1:226907-232301 GCF_001266775.1 Austrofundulus limnaeus | reverse complement strand
GATCTGATATGTTTCAAATTAACACAAAGAAGATATTATTTTTCTCCAAGTTTCATACAGAGGATGAGGGCCACCGAACAAAAAACACAAAATTTTTCCTGAGTTCTGACTTTTTCCACAGAATTCAAATGTTTATCTCTTAATTTGAAGAAAAAAGTCTAAATTCAGATTTTTTAAATCTTTTTTTTAGAAATCTGACTTTTATCTCTAAATTCTGAAATTAAAGTCAAAACTTTTTTTCTGTATTGTTGTATGTCCATAAAGCTCTTTCACAGTTTTTCATTTTAACATTTTGAGAGCCATATATTTGTACGTTCTTATTTTAGGAGAGTATAAACTACATAAACACAACAGTAATACATCTAAAACAGGGTCAGACATGACAGTATTATTTATAGTAATGATGACACAAACTCAGCAGCAGCTCATTGTCCTACATTTATTTGCAGAGGGAGGGGGAATCCATGTTTAATTGAAGTTTGGGGATCACTTTAGTTCTGATCCAGAAGACGTCGAGGGATTTTCCCAATGTTTTTTTTTTGTCTTCATGTGGCTGTGATGAACTTGTACCCTGTCCAGTGTGTCCCCCCGCCTCCAGCTCTCTGTGTGCGTCTGTGCCTCGTGTTTATTCTGAAAGGGATTATTTTTTTCAGTCATTTTTAGAGGTGTAATCCCCTGATCAGGAGCCTCCACTAATACCAACACACGCACACACTGACTTTTATCACCCACCTGGCCACAGGTTGGTGTGATGGCCATTAAAAGCCATTAAAAATAATAAAAAATAAATAAAAACAAACAARCAATTGTCATCCACGTTTCCATCTCATCACGTGGGTGCTTCTTCCTGGCTTCAAATAGCCGATCCAACTCACCGGGCAGCCAGATTCTCCGCTGACACAGGCGAGGATCAGTGAGCCAAGTGCTATGAAGAGGTGGGCGGTCAGATAACATGAAATTTATCGAGCTGCGTCTACCCATCGAAGCAGGCAAACACAATATGCACACGGACAGCGAGGAGCTCAGTGACTCTGTGAGTTTTAGTCACCTGTTGATTGACTTCTGTGTGTTTTTGATCTGTCTGTTTTTTTAGGAGCGTGGTTGTGCACTTGTGGGACGTAGCGTGTGTGGAGCAAAGGAGAGGATTTGCTTGTTTCTTAAGGCTTGATGTTTGATAAAGGGGGTTTATGTCCACTTTGTTTATGTTTTGTTGCAGGTTTTTAGAGGTTTAAAAGGCCACCTGTAAGAGGAGGTGGAATCTAATGTTATATAATGAAGTGTTTGAAGAGAGGCAGTTGTTCAGATCGGATTGTTGGTTTTGCTCTTTGGGGATTAAAAAGAGGGAAACTTCTCTCGAGCTGCTCGACAGAAATAAGATTGGTGGATTTTTGAGTACTTTTGGATTTGGCGTGAGTTTTGTGGATGGACGTTAAAGGTTTGAAAGTGATTTTTTTTCCCTTTTTCTGTAAAGTGTTTGAACCTGGATGACCGTGTGTGGGAAACAGGAGCTTTGTTTTAGATTTTCCTTTTTATTACCGTGGCAGATTATCTATTTCTCACTCCTCTTCTGGCTCCATCCCTCTGTCCTCCCCCTCATCTGACCTCAATCCATAAGCCTCTTGACCTCTGTTTGTCATGAACACAGTATATATTCACTCCTTCTTTTTATTTATTTATTTATTTATTTGTTCATTTATTTATTTTATTCTTCCTCCTCTCTGCATCTCTTCTCCTACTCCCTCTCCCCTCCCTCCCTTCAGAGGTGCGTTCGGATACTGTTCCAGGACGGGGAGCGGAGCGCCGTGCGGACGTTGCAGTGGAGAGCCGGGGAGACGAGCCAGGCCCTGGCGCAGCTGTGCGCCGCCACCTTCGGCGTGTCCGACCCGCAGCAGTACACGCTGTACTGGCGCAGCGGCGGCGAGATGCGGGCCCTGCCGCCCCAGGCCCAGCCCCAGGACCTGGCGGGCCACAGCGAGGGGGGGCCCTCGCTCTCCTACCTGAGGACCGACCACGACTTCAGCAAGATGCGGCGGCTCACCCGGGGCGGCGCTGTGGACCTGAGCGAGTCCGTGTGCGAGGAGTGAGTGGGAGGCCRCGAGGAGGGGAGGAGGGGAGGGGGAGGATGGCTGTTCTTTTCTTTCCCCGTCTCTTTTCTCTCTCTCTCTCTCTTTCCTCCGGCGGCGCGTTGTCGTTCCTTGGTTGTCGCGGGTCAGGACTTCTTKTGAGGAAAAACAAACCCTCCTGACTGCGAGCAGAACGACAGACTCTTCCCCCTTCAAACGGACCTTAAATCAAAGCAAGAACAACTTTGCCAAAAAATAAAAAAATTTTAAAAAGTTGGGCCACTTCGGTGCTGCTGGTGTGAGCGGAGTGTACTATTTGTGGGAAACAAAATAATGTGTTAATAAATGGATTTGTAATCTGAATCATGAATCCAGAGTTATAAACCTTGAAGGGATTACATCATCAGAGCACGAGCAAGGCTCAAATCCAAAGACAAATTCTGTGCGACTACAGTTGCCTGGAAACAAAAGAATTTCCTGTAATAGGAAAGCAAATTTCTCCACCGCGGTGATGTAACCCTTTCACGTCGTAGTTCTGGGCTGAAAACCTAAAAAAAAAAAAAAGACACTTGGATGTACTATCGCTTCACTTTCTGTGTTAAAACGTCTGCAGATGTTGGGGTTAAAACTTTTCGAAGTTTCAAGGTTTGAGCCTTTTTTATTTGTGGCTGCTGGAATATAATAAAACATGTTAAAGCCAAGACCAAACCTCAGTACCAAAGTGACAAAAAGAAAAMCTGAATAAGATGTCATTTTGTGAGATAATTGCTGTTTTACTTGGAAGAAAGACAAAATATTGTTAAGCCTGGTGGAAGCTTTAAATCAGCTGTTTGGATGAAAGAAACTCCACAGAGACAGTTTTATATTTATGGAGCCTGTCCGGTGACAATGGAGTAAAAAAAATGCTTGGTCACAAGATAACTKGTGGTGACGCAATTGTTAATGAGTGGCCATAAGATAGTTAATGAGTGGCCACTATATACTTAATACCTTGCCATAAGACAGTTGATGCATGACCAAAAAATAGTTAATGCGTGGCCTTAAGATTGCATGGTCACGAGATAGTTAATCTGTGGTCACAATATTCAATTCAAAATACTTAATTGATCCCACATGGAAATTATATTACAATATAGTTGATGCATGGCCACAAGGTAGTTAATGTGTAGCCATAAGATATTTGTTGCATTGCCACAAGATAAAGTCTTGCCACAAAATAGTTAATGCATGGCCAGAATAAAGTTAATGCTTGACCTCAAGATAGATATTGCATGGCCACAAAATAGGTGATGCATGGACACAAGACAGATATTATATGTCCACAAGATAGTTAATGCATGGCCTCAAGATAGTTAAAGTGTGGCCACAATATAGCTAATGCATAACCAAATTAGYTAATGCATGGACACAAGATATTTAATGCATGTCCAAAAGGTAGTTACAGTGCCGCCACAAAACAGTTAATGCATGGCCACAAGTTAGTTAATGTGGGGCCATAAGATACATTATGCATAGCCACAAGATAAAGTGTTGCCACAAAATAGTTGCCGCATGGCCAGAATATGGTTAATGTTTGGCCTCAASGTAATTATTGCATGGCCACAAAATAGTTAATTCTTGGCCATGAGGTAGTTGATGCATGGACACAAGATGGCTAATGTGTGGCCACAATATAGTTAATGCATGACCGCAAGATATTTAATGCATGCCACAAGGTAGTTAAAGCATTGCCACAAAATATTTAATGCATGGCCACAASATAGTTAAGGTGTGGCCACAATATAGCTAATGCATGACCAAAATAGTTAATGCATGGCCACAAAATAGTTAACGCGTGTCCACAAGGTAGTTAAACATTGCCACAAAATAGTTAATGCATGGCCACAAGTTAGTTAATGCGTGACCATAAGATATGTTATGCGTAGCCACAAGATAAAGTGTTGCCACAAAACAGTTACCGCATGACCAGAATATGGTTAATGTTTGGCCTCAAGATAGTTATTGCATGGCCACAAGATAGTTGATGCATGGACACAAGATGGCTAATGCGTGGCCACAAAATAGTTAATGCATGGCCACAAGATAGTTAAAGTGTGGCCACAATATAATTCTTGAATGGCCACAATATAGTTAATGCATGGCTTCAAGTTAGTTAAAGAATTGACTCAAAGTTGTTGATGCACTGCCACAAGGTAGTTAATGACTGGCAACAAATTAGTTAGTGTATGTCCACRAGACAATTAATGCATGATCATGATAGAAATGCATGGCCACAAGGTAGTTATTGCAGTCATGCAGAGACTGTTGACTGTTTACACGGACCAGTTTGAATTAATTTCATTTCATTATAGGAATGAATGACAGACTTCAGTCAGTTGTGGTTAGGCATGAGGTACAGCTTTACAGTGTGTTACAGCTACAAGACACAGGTGACAGATGGAGTTGTCTTTGTCTAAAAAGATTTATATTTTTAGCTCAACACTCAAAACAAACTCCTCTCGCACCCTGCGCCTTTGCTGCAGAATTAGTCTGTTACGTTACGTTCAGAAACACAGTAAAATAAAATGTTTCTCATCGAATACAAAAACATATTAACACATAATCTGACTCCAACAATGTCTGTATCTCTCACAAAGAGACACGGCTGCTCAAAATTATCTCTTGGCCACACATTAACTAGCACCTGGTCACAAGGTATTATCACGTGGCCTTATAATAATGTTTTTATCCAGTGTCACTGGACGGGCTCTGTATATTTTTGATCACGTCTTTAGCAGATGGAGAGTATTGGAGGGAGGTGATATTTCTTTGTTTATAACTTAAGTGAGATGGGGCACATCTCTTTGTCATCAAAGACGACAGATTTACTGACTTGACTTTCGAATGTATTAATTTTGTTTTCTGTGTTGGAGGTCCAACCTTTCAGAACTGCATCCACTCCATTCTGCTTTCTAAGTTCAGCTGTTTTCTCTCGGCCTCATTACGAGAAACCGGTCTCGGGACCTCCWGATGAACCGAATGTAAACGTCACCAGCTTCAGGGGAACTCTCCTACTTCAAGTCATCCACTGCCTGCCTGCCTGCCTGTCTGACCATAAATAACTCAGATTCTGTAATTAAATCTACCTTTCATCGGTTCCGTTTCTGAGGTCGACATCCAACAATGTTTTTTTCCAACATATCTTGACTTATTCAATTCTGCTGAGAAGGTTCGTTTTGGGAACTTTTGATGTGTTTTGAACATTATTGCATGCTTATTTTTTTTTTCATCTAATGTGAAGGTTCTGCGGATGTGTTTTGTGTGTGAGTGTGTGTGTGTGTGTGTGTGTGTG
>NW_013952924.1:209136-224575 GCF_001266775.1 Austrofundulus limnaeus | reverse complement strand
GGCTTAAAACCCTGAATTTTGCCTGAAACTCTCAGACTGAAGAAGTCTCTTGGAGGAGAGACGAAACGTTTCATTAAAGAAGAACCCGTCCAGAAGACCTATACAATTTTTTTCTTTCATGTTTAGTGATATTTCTATAACATTTCTGTTTTATAAACCTTTACAGTCAGTGTAGTTTTACACAGTTAAATACATAGAAGTTTGTAAATACCTGTAAGTGCATATAGCAGCAGCAGCTAGCTGTAGCACTGCCATTGCATCCTGCAGGAACATCAAAATGTTTCTGCTAGAAAAAGAAAATAAAAAAAACTGTAGAATCTCACTCTGAAAAGTTCAAACTATACAGGAAGCATCAGATGAACGTTTCAATAAAATTGTATATTTTAATTTTTAGAAACCTCCTGTGAGTTTTTAAACATATTTTATTAGGGAAAATTAAGACAATCCAAAAGTAGAGGTGCTGTGAGGTCATAAAAGGGGCAGAGCTGACATTAAACACTCAATAAACCAGTAATTCTTCTCTCTGCTCGTAGCTTTGTTTTATTTGACCCCAACTCCCAGTTTCTGCAGGACCCCCAGGCCTTTCTCCTGGTACTCCTGTCTGCTCAGCCAGAAGGAGTCCTTGTCTTTCATGATGTTGGCGAGCACCGCGCCGCCCATGAACACCATGTGTTTACGTCTGGGCGGGTCCTCGATTCGGATCTTGAACTTCTGTAGAGGAGAGTAACGTGAAGGAAAGTCATTGGTGCGCATTTTATGATACCTTTTCTGTGCCACTCTAGTTTTTACAATAAAGGGTTTACACTAAATATAGAAATATAACCTTCAACACTATACTGACAAAACATTTTAAGTTAATTTTAAATTCAGGACCTAGTATTCTTTGAAGGAACCATCTCATGTTGAGAAATGACAGAGTTAAAGCTGTTATTGTCAAGCATAAAAAATCAACGTTATGTTCAATCTTAAAAAAATTTAAAATCTTGTGTGAGCTGACATGACAGTATGAGTTGAGGATGACACTCAGCGACTACTACATCAAACTTTAAATCAGTATCTGCAAAACTGAGTTAAAGCCATTAATGTGTGCTCTAAGTTCAGGTGGCTGAGGCATCCATCTTGAATTGGGTTGAAACCAAAAGTCGATCAGTTGCAGATGCCTATCCAGTGATTACTTTCTTACAGTTTCATCAAAATATGTCCAGTGGTTCTTTAAATATTTTGCTAACAGACAAGCAGAGTTGACTTCACAAGTTAATGGCCATGTTTTAAGTGAAGCTGTTGCATCATCAGTTAATGCTTTAAGTATTTGTTAGCAATGACTCTCAGCTATTACCTTACTAAAATCTGTCATAATATCTGTAAAAGTAAACGAGTTGTAGCTTTTTTTGTGTTTGCTAAGTTTGATTAACTGTYGTGGCCATCTTTAATCTGGTTGGTTCGAAAAGTAAATCTGTTGTGGAGGTATGTCTAACGATTACTTTCTGACAGTTTCATTCAAATCTATCCAGCGGGGCCTGAAATACTTTGCTAACAGACGCATTAAACACAAACAAGAAAACATTATTGGCAGTGGTAATTTCAGCACATGGTAAAACATTTTAATCTGAAAGTTCCTTCGTGCCTTTGGAACCACCATTAACAGACCAAAACGAGGTTCTTACTGATAGTTTCTCTGTGTCTCCGTTCAGAACCCTCTCCAGGTAGAGCTGCTTGATCTCTCTCTCCAGTCTGGATGGGAGGCCGGGGTACATGGTGGTCCCGCCCGACAGAACGATGTGCTTGTAGAAGTCAGCTCTGCTCAGGAGAAGACAGGGAGACGTGACGTCATATAAACACCGATGATTGTCAAAGAGGCATCAGGGAGGAGCCTCAGACCTGAGGTCGATGTCTGCAGCCTGGATGGTGTTGAACAGCAGCTCGGCCACCCCGACTCCCTCCACGTTGATGAGATGAGGCTGGAAAAGGGCTTCGGGGGCCCCGAAACGTTCCCCGCCCACATTCACCTGACGCCCATCTGGAAGCTGCAACAAAGACAAGGACCAGTGGAATATAAATGTTGGGCAGTGGGATTCTGTGGACAGGTTATTAACAAATAATATCTTACTTGTTAGATGGCGCTTTTTCATTATGTCAAAGGGCCAAGACCAAAGTTGGTTATTGCCTTAAAGAGAACTTTGACTAGCTGTAATATTASATATTATTTGATGCATATTTACTTCAGCTATAAAAACCAGACTGTAAAAATAATGTAGGCTGTTTGGTTTTATGAATATAAAAAGTATGTCTGTCCAGCTTGAACATTATTTTGGACGAAGACTGATGTTCAGCTCTTTAAAGTGAAAACAGTTGTGCATTGACAGAGAGGAGAGTGTAGAAATGATAATGGATGACAACAGAGCTGCTTCATGGAAGAACCTCAGTTTAGCCTGTTAGCTTTCGTGTTAGCTCCTGAGCTAACTGGCAATATATGGTGTTAGCTCCTGAGCTAATAACATTAGCTCATGCACTTATGCCATATTTATAGTAGTAATTTATATACAGTATATGGTGCTAGTTACCAACCTAATTTACTGAACATCATGTTTGAATGTTTCAACCCATATATTAGGTAGAACGAAGAAGCTAGTACAAAATATAACTTTGTTATCACACATTGTAGCTTTTTGGCCATGACTCTTCATCATCCCCAAAATGTGTTGCATCAGTAACAAAATGGTGATGTGCACAAGTGAAAGAAACACCTTTTTAAGTAATTARTTTTTTTTCACGTGTCACAAATAACATTTAATTGAATATAGCGATAACAACATATTAAAGCTAACACGTGCAAGAAGTCAGAGATCTTTTTAAACATATCCCAATCAATTCAAAAACCATTCAAAAATGGTTTTAACTCTCTACTGAGCTCTGAGATTTGATGRGGTAGTAGCTGAGAGTCATTAACAACACATACTTTGCGTGCTAACAGATCACTATGTGAAATATTTCATAATGTTAGTTTGTAATATTTACCATACGATGTTCTAAACTCAGACATGAAGCCAGTGTATGGAGTGTTAAGGGTGACAAAATTAAATAAATAAATATACCATAAAATAACTAATAATAACCCCCATTAATTATTTAAATGTATCAAGTTATTAAATACGTTATTAAATAATTGACTATATAATTTAATTAATAAATACATCATTAAATAATATATTTAGTTGTTCCTGCAGAAATACAATATTCTTGCAAGCAATAGGACAAAGAGCTATACACTATTTTTACAGTTTCCATACGAATCCACTTCAAAAGACCTAAATGATGTTATTTCTGTAAAGCTTTGCTGAAGTTGCTCCTAAACGTACCGTGAAGGACTCAACCAGGTAGGTGGTCTCTGTGGCCAGACGCTGCTCCTGCTCAATGTTGTACCCCACGTAGCAGAGCTTCTCCTTCAGCAGACGCACGGTCTCAAAGTCGGCCGTGTGGTTGAAGGCGTAGCCGCGCAGCAGCAGGAGCTGACGGGAAGGATTAAAAAAGGACTTCTTTTATCAACATTTAAAAAAAAAAAGATTTCTGATTTGACACACACACTTGTTCTTTTTTAGCACACCTTAATCAGGTAACGAGTGATTTCACGTCCTGCGATGTCCAGTCTGCGGGTCAGGTGCGGTAAAGAAAAGCCCTCGTAAACTGGACAGATGTGGGTGACGCCGTCTCCCGAGTCGATAACAACCCCAGTGAGCAAACCTGTAGGTGCAGATCATGAAGCATTTGTCAACAGAAATGCTCTCAAAACAAACTGTAAAGGTCAAACAGGTCCTTCCTTACCCTGGGCGTACAGAGTGAGCACTGCCTGAATCGCCACGTAGATGCCGTGGAACTGGTACTTTTCAAACATGACCTCGGTTATTTTCTCACGGTTCTTAGTTGGGTTCATGGGTGGTTCTGTCAGTAAGATCTACACAAACACAAACATGCAAATTAATCATGTGGGGTTCATAAATCAAGGGAAACCTAACAATGAACTACTAGAGATTGTCCTTAAATTACATGGATTTTCCTCCCTTTTACAGGTTTGCTAGCCTGGTTAAAACCAGCMCCTTGTYCTTCACTTTGCTTCGGACGAGGGTCTGAACTCTCGGCTATAGAGAAGKGATTCTTGCTGGAGGCGTGGCCTCTGTTGAAGTTTAAAACGATTGGATCTGCTGGCTGTAACGTATGTTGCTGTGAAGGAGACTGTGCTAAGAAGCAAAAACGGAAATTGCGTGTGCTGTAAACAACCCTGCTGAGAGGAGAAATATACCGAGCTGAACGAGACGGCTGTAAATGAGAGCTGCTGCTTTGTCAGACAAATTTTATTTAATTTGGAAGCCTTATCAACACAGACTGACTTCATTCACTTCCTCCACTGCCGTATGCTAAACTAACTAGCAGACACTGCACAGAAAATCAACGTTGTTCAAAGCTCCACCTTCTGTTTGCTGATTGGCCCAGGTAAAATAAACTACAAGCAGACTGCGCAGAAAATCGACGTTCTGTTCTCTGATTGGCCCGGCTAAAAATCTGCCAGCGAAATCCTTGTCTATGGGAGAAATSCCAGACGGAGCAGTGAAAGGAAACTAGAATAGCCTATATGCCACGGTCATTAATGACATACTGTATTTCCAGTAAAAATCGTGCCACGCTCTTCCACTCCCTGCTTACTGCCTATGTTTTTAGCGTAAACTCCTGGAACTAGTCCATGAAAAAGTCACAAAAGTTAAAGCATCTGTGATCTTCTGGCATAAAACGTGAGTTCTGTTGTGTGCCGTTGTGTCCACTAAGCAGCAGGTGCGATCGAGTAGTTAGTTTTTATCCATTTTCCTCTTGATGAGGAGGTGACAGCAGTGGATCATTACAGGGAAAACTTATCTTTAAAAGCTCACGCTTGCGTTTGTAATCAGCATTTCTAACCTGAGGATATTCAAGAGCCAGCATCAGAAATGAGAAGACGAGGTTACAAAAGGGAAATGTACATTTATCCCCTTTTACTGCCAAGACGAGAGAGGAAAGACCACCTCCACACGACAGCTAGCAGGAAGCTAACACAGCAGCCCAGCCGGTACAAACAAAGGTAGGTGTGTGTGTCTGTGTGCGCGCGCGTTTGTGTTACATGAAATGTTTTTATGCAACTTTGTCATGAGTTTTATGCAAAAGTAAAACCTTGTTAGAGTGTATATTACAGCGTAGACTAAAGCCAAGTGACGAGTGTTAAAATGTTGTTTCTATGCAGGAAATACCACGTAGAGCTCAGTTATTGTTTGTTAGCAGTGCTCAGTCATAGCATTGAGAGGAGGAACGTGATGTTTTGTGCTTGGATGAAACGCTAAATGTTAAAGTTAAAGACAAGTGGTTCTTTGAGGGCCACCATAATGTTGTGGCCCTGTAGACTGTACCTGCTCCACTGCAGATGCTGTTATCCCACAAACCAATGCTAGACATTCATACRTTTTCATGGTTAGCTCAACTTTTACACTTAGAATAGGAAGTTGTATTTAAATCCTGTGAAAAGGTGCAAATAAAACATTGATTTATTTTTTAAATGATGTTCTTTAAAACCCATAAGAGCCAGGCTTTGGGCACACCTTGCACTCTGATGGGTTGATGTTGAGTCGTTCTGGGCCGAAGGTGTAGTCCCACAGGTGCAACATGTCCTCCCAGGAGCGCACCATGCCATTCTCCATGGGGTAGGACACCTCCAGCATGGAGCGGCACTCGCTGGCCTCGTCCCCGACCATCAGATCCTGATAGGAGAGGTCAAATTTTATAAAAATGTTTTTGTTTCTGAAACGTCTACCTCTCTCATATTTATTCTCTTCAAAACACAACTCTACCTCTCAAGGCTCTCTTCCACCTGCTCCCTACTTTCACTACAGGTTACTACAAACTGTGCAGTTGAAGTTCTGTGTAAGYTGAACCTACAAGTCCTAATTTATCAGACCRCGATTCCCACCTTAATCTCGATGTCGCCCACTTTGGTGGTGGATCGTATGATTGGTCGACCCACCAAGGCGGGGAAGATGTGCTCGGGGAAGTTGGAGCCAGCGAAGCCACACTTGACGAACTGTGCGGGGAAGTGAAAGAGAAGCACATGAAGGATGTTTATGCAGAAAAAACATTCTCATTTCCACATGTGGACTGAAACCAAAACTTTTCCCAGTCCCAAACTTAAAACTCACWTACTCTTTGAAGCTGTTCTGTTCATTTTATTGTTGTGCAGAGTTTACCAAGCAGAACACTTTTATAAAAATGGCCCCAAACAGTTTTTCAGCAAATTATTACACATTTAAAATTAGCGGCCTAGCTTTTCTTTTCATTTTACAGTTTTAAACTGGCTTCATCTTGTGTTAAAAAGGATGGCGTTATAACCATTTAGATCAAACCTTGAAAATAACGTCACCCAGAATCTCATGCAGTACTGTGTATGTCTTGTGGATGACTCTCAGCTACCACCACGAAAAAGCTTAGCTCAGTTTCTGTAAATTTGACTGAATTGCAGCCATTTTTGTTKGCTAAATTTCACTAGCTTTGGCAGCCATCTTGAATTGGACTRGCTCCAAAATCTAATCAGTTGTAGATGTGCATCCAATGATTACTTAATGAAAGTTTCATTACAATATTTTTAAAGGTTTTTAAGATATGTTGCTAACAGACAAATGGGGTTGACTCGTATAGTTATTGCCAGCATTTTACACAAAAATTTTGCACAATGTGTGGATCTTAATGTATGTGTTGTAGATGAATTTCAGCTACTATGGCACCAGATTTTAGCTCAATACCCATACATTTGACTCTATTATGGCCGTTTTTGTGTTTTTTAGAGTTAGTTAACTATGGTGGTCGTCTTGAACTGAGCTGGTTCCAAAACTTAATCAGTCGTAGACACCCACCCTGTGATTACTTTCTGGGAGTTTCATTGAAATCTAACCAGTGTTTCATAAAATATTTTGCTAACACACACACACACAAAAACAGAAAATATCCTAAAAACCGTACATCTGTCTGCCAAGACCACACCTCCTACTTCACTGTCTCAACTTGTCTGTGTGGCTATGCACACATTCCTTAGCCTGAAGCAGTGCTCTGCATTCCTCACTAAAAAAAAGATAAATAATAATAAAGATAGATGGACAAGTGTGTTTTGTTGTTGTGCAAAGTTGTCCGTTAAATGCTGCAGAATCATCTTGAACAGACTGTTGTGATTTTGAGCATCTCGATCACCTCTTCCTGTTTTTCAYCCAATGGATTCACTTCAAAGCATCGTAACCATTTATGGATGTTTTGTTAAAAAAAAAAACAGTGGTGACAAGCCCAGACATGGAGACACGATAAGACAGTTTCACAACCTGTGGCTCACTTTACAATCCTGATGGGATTCTRCCAGTTTTAAAAATGACAAAAATATTCATGTAATCTGTGATTTATGCAGCWRTTACAGATGARGTTGATGGAAAAGAAAAGCAGAGAATAACCTGTTAATGCAGAATGAAACAGACTCAAACTTACCCCTGTCCCATTGTCACACACCACCACCTTCCTCCCCTGGTTGTCCATGCTTTATGTTGCAACCAGCTCCAATTCTTACTCCCAGCTGCCTGAACTGGAGTCAGACTAAACACTTAAGAAAAATAAGGTTAGTGCACATGAGTTCAGCAGTGATGGCAGCTGACTGACAGGTAGGAAGAAGTCCTCTTGCTGCTGCTCMTTCATGGGCGGGATTACGAAATGTGCAGACACCCATTCGGGTCAAGGAGGAGGGCAAACAGAGATGAACACAGGTATTTACAGGTGAGTCTGGTTTYTTCAGACTTACTCAGAAAAGACTTTACTCTGATTATGTTTGCAATGTTTCCCAGGAGAGATGAACTTAACTATGTTTTTTTTATTTTCAAATGTCTAGAAATTGCACCATCTTATTATACAGTGAGGTTAAGCTGAATGAACTTAAACATTTTAAAAGGTAATATCACAACAACAATCATTATTTACTGTGTTATAAGTAGGTGCATGCAAATGAGCTGTTGCCAGATATAAAGTGAGGAACATTTGTCTTTGCATAAGTGATACTACTAAAATCTCAGCCAGCAATGACACTAAAATGTCCCAAAGATCAGAAAGTCCCCCTTTACTTTTTTAAATGTATAACAAAGCAAGCCCAGTGCATCATTTCAATGTGATTTTAAACTGAGCTGAGCTAAAACAGGAAGAGCCCCCTGCTGGTAGGAAACATTATWGCAGCATCCCTGGTCAATACAAATGGTAATCATTTTTGTTTATGTCTGTAAAGAAAAAAAAATTGCATAGCCTCAAAAGCAAGCTATGTACCTTACAAACGGAATATCTTTCTGGGATAACTTGATGGTAACAACACCAGCGAACTTTCTTGATTAGCTGGCTAGCTGTTAGCTTGTTAGCCATAAGCTGTTAGCTTTCCAACATGTGGGTGACTAGTATTCGAACTATTGACGAGTGAGGAAGAGTTTCTGATTATCATTTTTATTAGGATATTTTTTTATTGTTTTATAAAAGGATAGTAACTTTGTTCTATTTTGTATTTTAAACCTTTTATTTTCCATGGGAAGGTAACCCAGGCGCCATCTTGGAAATGTTCAGACAGGAAGAAGAAAGCTTTACGTTCAACTGGACTTCACTGTGCAGCAAGAGAACCACATGGTTTGTTCATCTGGATAATATCACCCAAATAAGTAAGTATTTTCCATGACTCTTTCTGCTTTTTGCAAATGTACAATATATATTAGGAGGAAAAAGTATTTCCCTAGTTTTGTGTTAAGTTGAGTTACTGGAACTGGTGCAAAAATAATAACAGACACTCACAACAATAATTTAAAAATAGGTGCATTTATTTACAGAAAACATTTACAAAATACACAAATTCTCACTGTAATGCATAAACTTATGAGAAATGACAGTTGTAAGAAATACATCATCATGAAGTAGGCTACTGCGACTGGGTTTTAGATAATAGGCACATATGTTTTGAATAGGTGACTGTTTTACATATTTTTGCTCATTTCTTTTGTTAGCTCCTGATGGGCTCAGAAGCATTTCCAGCAGCTCAGTTTCCTTCATTCAGCCGGAACAAGAGAAGTGAACAGGTACAGTGGCTGTTCTCAAAATGATTTGTATTTTAAAGTGCCTGTGACATCAAACGTTTGAAATAAATATGAATGTGTTTTTTGGAAAGATAACATCAATAGAATACTGCAAAAATAAGTGAATGCTGCTGAGATGAACAGTTGTTGGACTATTCACGAGCAGTAACAGGAAGTGATGACAAAGGGGGGAGGCCTGCATGTGAGCTGTGTCTACTACAGCTAACGACACAGACTGCAGAGAAGATTGATGTTTTTTAGATTATTTTGAGTCATTATCAGAGAAAGACAAAGAAGAGTCATAGTTCAAATAATATTATTTTCATAAACAAAAAAGCAGGGAGTTCCTCTTTTTAAAGAGTTCCCCTTCGATGTCACTTCCTGTTTCACTTTGGCCAAGCCAATTTTAAAAGGTTAGCCAGTTGTGTGACAAAATGGGTAAAAATCCTGCCAAATTTCCTAAATATAAACATGTTTTATTTAACTATTTGCATGTCACAGGCACTTCAAGCCGTATGGTTGCATACATGTCAACCTCTTCGAACGTTTTATAAAAAGCCTCAAAAATCTGTAAATTTTGCATAAAATAAAATAAAATAAAAAAACGCACAACTCTCACCCGCGGGGGGTGGGGGTGTCTGTCGGCTGCGGACATGAAAGCGCCTGCTGCGAAGCAGGAGGAGAGGAGTGTGGAGAAAGTTCAAAACTTATTTTTAGCAGCAGAACAGGTTGGAAGATGGCTGTTTGATGTTATTTATTGTTTTTAAAATCATCCTACAGGCTCTGACATGTTAGATAAATTTGAAAAAGAGGTTTTGAAAAAATCTGTAAGACTCGACAAAATTCCTTAGGTTTGCTCTATACGTCCGTATACCTGCAAAATGACGTAAAATCCTTATAACTTACAGACAATCCGTACAAGTTGACATGTGTGTGGTTGGATTGTTGGGTGGCACGGTGGTGCAGTGGTTAGAGCTGTTGCCTCTTAGCAAGATCACAAGTTCATCTCTCATTACCATGTAAAAATTTAGGCTAATTATTATTTTTGATTTGAAATAAACTTATCCGAACTGGCTTTGACGCACACGTTTTTGTCAAATTTAAATGAATAATATGCATTTTGTCTTATTCACCTTTAATAAAATAATAATGATAATAATAATGTCCTCAAGGCATTTCTTATTGTGAATTTCAAAATGTATATAGCTTAAAACTACTAAATGGTYTATATCTAAAAGTTTTAACCTATTTAAATATGTAAATAGTAGAAACACTTACATGAGCTAAACGCTATTAAGATTACCTCTTAAAAAATTSCTGAGAGTTAAAATATTGTTTTTTTGGACCTGTGGATTTTTGTCTTTCTATAATACTGAGTCATGGTCAGCCCAGAGCTAATACATGACACCCTGTGGTGCTTTTTAAGTGCATTTCTTTCCTTKCTATCATCCACTTAAAGCCACAATACGTGGTCTTGTTCTGGCCTCCGTGGAGTCTGAACGGCTGTAATGTGTCCGGTGAAAGTTCAAATGGGTTTCATAGAAGTTTTCTCAGAAAATCAGGGTCCTCCGATGGGGGAGGAGAACCTCAAGACTCGAACTCGCTGTCACTACTGACGGAGATCTCTGGGGTGGAGGCCCCCGTTCCTCTGCGCTCAGCCTCCGTGCTGCAGTCGCTCTCGGGGCTGCCCGGGTGGTGGGGGGAGTTGGGCAGCAGGTGGGGGCGATGGTGGCGCTCCTGAAGGGAGCTGTGGGGCGAGCCKTCAGAGGGCAGGAGGGACGGATCCTGCTGGAGCCTGAGTGGAGGGACAGATCAGAGACGTTAAAGTCAAAGCAGGTTTTTTTTCCCCCAGGATCCCATTTTTATAGATCTCTTAGTTTATTTCCAACATGTAGGAAAAATAGAACAAAAATAAAATAACAAAATGAACATATTGTTAGCCTAATAGCACGATTGCTTAAGACATATTTGGCCACAAATGACTTAGACAATTATGCTATTAGGCTAATGATATTTGAAAAGGAATGGGATAAAGTAAAAACTTATTTAATCCCATCCTTCTCCAAAGCTTACTAAAATAATAATTTCTTCTATTTCCTTATTCTAAATCACAATTTCATTAAGACCGAAACAATAATCAGTTCACCTACTAAATTATATAGCACTTATACATATATGTAAATATAAATCTACACACACACATACGTTTGTATACTTACATACATACACATGCGTCATCGGTATACAGTATGACTTTTCTAGACTTTTTCTCTCCCTTTTTTTCTTTTGTCAAAATATGCATTACCACTATTTTATGTACACCTACACATTCATATACAGTATATATATGTATAGTACATATATGCCTACCCTTTCCATTAACTGATTTTTTTATTAGAGACTTATTGATTTAATAATAGTTTTATTTTAGTCTTAGCTGCCTTGTAAACGTTAAAGCACAAACTGACTCTGAGCTAAGTCTAGAAGAAGAACTTGTGAGTCTCGGTGTCGGTCATCAGCRTTTGTCAGGTACCTGTTCTTCGCCGATGCAGCGCGGTCTCTTTGGCGCCGGTTCTTGAACCAGTTCCCCACTTGTGTTGGTGTGAGTCCTGTGGCTTGGGCTAAGTGGCGTTTCCTGGATGGATTGGGGTACGGGTCCTGGAGGTACCATTCTCTTAACAAGCTGCGAGTTCTTTCCTGCAGAAAAAAAGTCATAAAATATCAAAATTTCWCCTTTTATTTCAGTAACTCAGCATTACTTCCCAGTAATCATTTTGAAAATACCATTCAGCAGCTGTTTGTGCTGTATTATACAACAATAATCTTATCTTTTTTACAGGCTGTTGTGTAAAAGCACATCAGACTGGRTTCAAAAATAGGCTGTTTACATTAGAAGCATATATAACCATGTATGTCCTCTGAATGGGATCATATTAAGAGCTTATAGGGCTGCACAGCAGGCCTGCTTTTGAGCATGGGTGTCCAATCCTGGTCCTTGAGGGCCTCTATCCTGTATATTTTACTTTATTCCGTGCTTCAACACACCCAATTCAGTGATTGAATCATCTGTTCAAGTTCTACTGAAGTCTGTTAATCGCCAATTTATTCAAAGCAAATGTGCTGGAGCAGAGAAACCTCTAAAACATGCCTTACAGTAGCCCTGGAGGAACAGGATTGGACACGTGCTCTCGAGGTTTGGTGTTAAATATGAYAATGAACCATCCTTCCAGCCGCCACAAGAGGGAGATCAAACATACAAACACTTCTTCGAGAGGTTTATGGGATCTTCAACAACAGAAATGTGAAGTAACTGACTTGTGTTACTTGTGTTAGGACTGTTATGGTTATYTTCAAATATATTTTACAAAATGCATAATTGTCTCTGGATAAAAACATTGCATTTAGCAGTTTGATTATCAGTTAAAAAAACAACATTTCTAAAGTGATAATATGGACTATAGTGGAAAAATRGAAGTTTTGAGTAGGATTTAGTCCTGATCATTTAATGATTTGACTAAACAGAATATAAGTTCTAAATTTGAACAAAATCAGGTCTGACAATCATATTAGTGGTTGTATGAAAATACATTTGTAAAATAAATTTTTAAATACAAAAAAATGTCTGATATAGCTACCATATTGGCAGTTTTGATCACCATAATTGTTTGCATAACCATAGCTGGAGCTTTTTGCACAGACTAGCTTTATGACAGCATCATTTTCTTCAAGCGGCATTTTTAAGTATAAAGATGATGACTGTTGGATATCTTTGATCTCACAGCGAAACAACAAGGCTAAAGCAGTTTCTACTTGACGGCAGAAGGATAACTGTGGCTCTGGACATTATCATCTTAARAGCTCAAGGACTACAAGCTGCTGGACAAAGCTGTTGGGCTAAAAATCACCTTCACATGAGTGTAATGAAGTTTTACTATATCTAAGGGATGTTTTTAGATTCTAAACACCTGGAGTCGACTACACAATACATCTGTGTCTGAGTGTTTACCTTAAAGCAGTGCGTCTTCTGCTCGCCATCCCAGATGGTGCGGGGCAGTGGGAACTTCTTGCGAATTCGGTACTTTTCCACGGGCCCCAGTGGCCGGCCCCTGAGCCTTTCMGCCTCTCTGTAGTGTGCATCCAGCCAGAGGTCTTGGAGCTTGGCGTGTGACTCCCGTGTGAACCTGTGGCTCTGGAGGATCTGATAAAGAGCCTCAAAGTTGCCCCTGTGGAAAGCCACCAGCGCCCTCGCTCTCATCACGGACTCGTGCCGGTTGAGGGCCTCCCCGGCAGAGCCAGGGACGGCGGCGGGCAGCGACCAGAGGAACCGACCGAGGCGCTCTATGTCCCCGGTCTCCTCCAGGTTCTCGCACACCCGAGCGACCTGATCCGGCGTAAACATGGGCAGAGGGAACATCTCACCTTCTTGCACGTTCCTCTGAAAYGCTCACAAATGACATTGATTCGTATCTCCCCTCGCAGAGCTTTAAGCTCTTTGCTGTCTTTTTGAAGCCGCTCCAACTTTTTTCACGCCTCTTCTGTGTAACTGGGCTATTCCTGGGATTTGGGCTGATGCTTCCAGGAAAGAAGTGGTGATGCTAACCCTTTTGGAGGAGCAGAGACAAATGAAGAAAGAGGACAAGTAGTTGGCAGTATTTATAGCTAGATGCAATTAGCATCTCCGTAGTTGTTTTGAGAAGGATTAAACATCCCGGCCATTAGCCTCTTAGTGGGGGGTGGTGTGTGCAGAGGTGCCTGGCTGATCAGCTTGTTTGGCTTAGCCTGAGGATACATTGACTGCCAGGTTGACTGGAGTGAGCAAACAAGTGAGGAAAGATTATTTAAAAGATCTGATCTTGAGGATATGTATGCCTGAAGAGCAGACGATGGCCAGAAAGGCTGTGGTTACAGAAACTGTTACGTTTCTGAACAGAAGACAAAAAGTGCAGAATGATCTTCTCCGGCTGAAAACTTAAGGATAAATTTATGGCCCGTATAAATGGTTTTGCTCATAGTTAGGAAAAAATACCATATGCACCTCAACTTTTGGCATAACGTATGGATCAGGACACCAAGTAGTAGCAGCCCCCCACAGGCTAATACCCATGTAATTAAAACAGACATAGGTTGCAGATACACTATCCCCTCTGACTTGTCAAGACATAATGCTAATGCCCCTGGACATGGATGTAAATGGAGGAGCAAGTCAGGACAGTGTTAATAATCTGCGACCCGGTTCAGTCCTTCTGATCTCAGTAGCTCATTAATCAGTCTTAGCGCAATTTTCTTATTAATCAGACTAAGGATCCTGTAAGCATCTGTCAGCCATTGTTCAAACATATTACACTTAATTTGCCCAAAGTAGCCTGAAGAGGAAAAAAAAAAACATAAAAAAATGTGTTCTGAGCAGACAGTCTCAATTAAAAAAGTTACATTTTATTTTACAAAAGACTTCACAAAACCCAGACACAGATTAGTTTAGGTGAGATTATAGCTTTGTWTAAAGGTTGCAGTCAGGTTAAGGTTTGTCTGGTTTGAAACAAGGTGAGGGGGCTAAAAATCTAGTCTGGAAAAAAAAAGATGAGTCTGGCAGACAACAAGAGAGCTGTTCGACAAAAATCTGGATTTACATGTTTTGGTGTCATTTAAAAATACATTCAGAAGTCACATCMATGTGTTTTTATATTTTGTTATTTTTATGTATTCGTAAGTTGTGGGTCCAATACTGCGTCAAATTCCCCACAACCAATAAAGTAAAGAATACTCTGCCACCCCATGGTGCCGTCACAATGATAAACCATCACCACCTTGTTATGGGAACTTTGAGCATTCTCAAAACCTTTGTGGCACTACATCACATAATGATGAGCCACCCACTGGGTTCATAAAACATGCCTGAAAACCTGGCCAAGACCCTACAAAGACTATTTACATTCTKGGATTTGGGTTTACTTTTTTGTTGTTGCTGGCTCGTCATCATTCCAATTAATTGTTGTGTCATTAGACACTTAGGTCTTTATATCTGGCTGTCAAATGAACAGGTAGGACATGCTTGCACTCTGATCATGGCATGAGAGTTACTTGATGCACTAAGTGAGGACCATAATTGTAAAWAAAGGACATAAACAAGGGAGAAAACAAGCAAATGAGACACCACATTCACTTGGTAGTTAGAATCTGTTTCTCAGATAAAGTCAGATGACCTGAGCACTTTTCCTGTTGCGCTCATCGTGGTTTTCCTGCAGTGATGTTTATAGCAGTGGTTCCCAAACTTTTTGTCTTCTGACCCACAAAATATC
>NW_013952924.1:205929-207521 GCF_001266775.1 Austrofundulus limnaeus | reverse complement strand
GATTAGAAATTAAGTGTTAACGAGCAGTTGGACAGGTGTACCTAATAAAGTGGCCGGTGAGTGTATATATTATTAAAATTCTTATATTGTTTAAATGAAACTACATTAAGCATTAGATCCAAACAAAATAAGCTAAAAACTGTTGGAAAAGAAGCATATTTGTAAAACTTATATCAGCACTTTATTGAGCCTAATGTATTTTCATAACTTGCATATCAAATATTTTACCATGAAGCGAGTTTACGAGTAAATTTGTTTCAGAGTATTCAGAGCTTCTCTTTGCCTGCTTCTTTGCTTACACCAAGTTCCAAATTATTATTCARATTGTAYTTACTGTAAGTGTTGTAAAGATGWATGCTTTTGTTGTTTAATTAAACTCATTGATTGTATCGTGTGTCAGGGCTCTTTGGATCACTGAAATCCATCTCAGATACCTGTGATGATGTTTGCCAGGTGAGTCCAGTTAAAGAAAAAACTCCTAAAGAAGAATGTTTCACATTATTAAGTAGACCAGATAAGAAAAAGGATCTCTGCTGCCAAAATGAYGAATTAGTTGAACGCTACAGACAATAGAGACACACTGATAAGAAAATTTCAGCCGATAATGATATCAGATACTGTATTATTATTGCTGTTATATGGCTGATAACCAATATTTACTGATATTACAGAAACACACAAATTATTTATATACATATACACACAAACTCACTAGTGTCTTTTTTGATACTGTAAACAAATGACCAGACCTCTGACATGGCTCTACTTGAGTTATTCCTGGCTGCACAGCGTCAATATCACTATCATGACCAAACAAATACCACTCGAACATCTCCTCTCCCGAAACAGAAACACAAAGTTAGAAAGTAGGAAATSAATATYGGATGTTAATATCGGCCCAGTTTTACTTRTCGGAGCRATACCGRTATTCTAAAAAATGACCAACATCTGCCRAGACCGATACTAATGCTGATTTAAATTGTGCATCCCTAGATGATAACGTTCAATGTTTTACTAAAACTTAAGCGTGATCATCGTACTGTTAAGATATTTGTAGCTGATTCGGAGCACACACAGGTTTGTGCAGATAAAAACACAGTGAGGAAGGTTTCTGCCAGACTAATACATTGGATTAAGAGAGCAGCTGCTAAAATGCCATTACAAAGCAGTAAACTGATATTTGAAGCTGCTGGTGCCTCTGGAGACAACATCGAGGTGTAGGGTCCTCAAGAGGATTGCAGTTCGGCAGGAACCTTCGATTCAGCCACCAATGCTCACAAGCAGCTGCAGTGGCCCCGAAATACATGAAAACTAAATCTTCATGCATTGTGTACCATCTCATGCTGCATCATTGGCTGCTATAGGCATAAAAAGAGAAACTCATGGCGTGGCCCTCATCCTCCCCTGACCTCAACGTTTATTGAAAATGTAACCTGACCTCTTAAGATGTTTTTGATTGAAATAGCTTTGGATTTTAGTAAATATGACCTACTGCTGCAAATTCAACAAATGACCATTTTCAGTTCTTTACAGCGTATAAAATGTTTTGAAACTTTGTTTGACGTAATAATCCGGAGCAATGTATTTTAAGT
>NW_013952924.1:200673-205003 GCF_001266775.1 Austrofundulus limnaeus | reverse complement strand
CTTTTATTAATATTTCTGCATTTATTTCAGATTTAATCAGTCGTGCACTTAGTTCTTATCGGTGTTCAAAAGAGGACGTGTTAAAACACTGTTTAGTCAAAGTTGATTACAACTGGCCCTTCGAGGGCCACCATAACTCTCATGTGGCCCTCAGTGAAAATGAGTTTGACACCCCTGGTCCAGAGAGTGGTCCACTCAGGACTGAGCTGGCTCTCTTGACTGACTTGTTTAATCTCCCAAACCCCAACTGTGTTCCACTTTATGTATTTTGCAAAAATAAAAAAGGCTACATTATTTTCATTTTAATGGTTAAAGCAAAGACAAGCTTTATGTTAGTGAACCATTTTGGACCTTCTGGCAGAACCAGAAATCATGGCTTGAACTGRTTTTGAGCTACAGAGTACAGAGCTTCATGATGACGCTGCTGATGYAGTAGAATAGGGTTTGAGTGCAGACATTGCCAGAAATTTTGAGAATATTTTGAACTCAGAATGTGTTTGAGTATTTTTATGAATGATTGAAACTTAAAGAATTCACCTAATRATGAATTAAATGCTAGTACTGCATGTTAGGGTGTATTATTGTGTATTTAACTCAATGAACGCACATCCATAACCATCAGATACAATAGAAACAAATACAGAAACAAATACAGACAGGTTTAGTAGAACGGTGTGGTTCATTTTCTTTCAGCTTAGTATTCAAATTTAGACATTTTTTCCCATTTCGGCTTTTTCTGTAAAAGATGATGATTTAAAATTTTCTGCAACATTTCGACTTTAATATTACCAATACAACTTTAAAGTCAAAGGGGAACAACAAGAACTTCTAAGTGGCCCTAATACAGTATCACAATACATAGTGTGTAAATTCACATAGGGCCATTCCTAAATACTACGTATTTCTTGAATATTATTGTTCCTGTATTTAGTTGAGCTTATAATTTAATTTGTTGATTTGACCTTCATTAAACATTCCTGTAAACCAAAGTAAGCCGTCCTCTATGAATTAAACACTATCTGTGTGTTTTTAATTTATTTTTTTTTTAACTTCCACTTATCCAACGATTCTGGTTTCATGTAATGAAATAATCTTTCCAGGTAAACGTATCGGATGAATCAGTTTGCTTCTCCCTCTAACCAGACRGTATCATGTTCACTGTTGGAGGGATCAGCTTAAACACAAGCTCACAGATAGCTGGTTAGCTCTAATTTAAGCTTTTAAAAAAAATAGCTCGGCAAATCACAGCTCGCTCTGGATTGATTGCTCTGTTGTTTACTGACTGAATCGGTTGAAACTGAAGCAGAGATGTAGAAACTTCTAGTAAWGTAATCCAGCTTTATTGTGATGCAGCTTTTTACTAGGAAAATGTTTAGAAGATAYTTGTTTAGTTACACCACAGACTGATTGTTGGTGCAATAAATGGATATAATCTAAATATGATTATTGTTTGGTTACTCAACACAGTCATTTTCTCACACAGAAGTAGTTTAACAACATTATAAAATTACTGAATGCTTATTGTAAATTTGTGAGTTGAAGCAACATAATTATTCAAAATAGATTGAAGTTTAGACAGCCTTTTTATCCACTTGCTTCTTATGCAGAGCGTCTGTCTTGGTTYATCATCTGACAGGTGTTACTGGAATTGTTTAGGGATCCGCAGGGTCTTATTTTTACCTAATGCTATAATACTYATTAATTCCTGCTTTGGTGTCTTACCTCCCCTGATCTCTGGACTTCTTGGTCCAGCCCCTCAAAGCAGCCTGCTGAAGTTTGAAGTTGATAGGACCTCAAAAAAAAGGCCACTCACATGTTCCACAGTTTTTTAAATTGTGTTCAAGACAAAGGCAGAAACAGGTAGTGTTGTCTGCTGTAAAATTAAAACAAATTGCTTAGAAATATTTTAACCTCCGCTTTGTTCTGACCACCTTTACAAAATCAAAACATACATCATGGGAAAGCTTGGGATTGAAGTGTCTGGATTTAAGGTTTCCCAACTTTTAACTGAATAAAAAATAAAACAAAATGAAGCATGACAATATTACTTCAATTGTAKTGACGTTTCTTGGAGGAATACATATTATCCACCAACTTGCATGCCAAAATTTTAAACAAAKATCTAATACAGAGTGTTGGTGCTCAGTGTCCACGAAGATGTTCAGCTACTTCCACGCCAAATGTTAGCTTAAACTTTTAGCTATTTTTGTATTTTGAAAGTTGATTAGATTTGGTGTTCATCTTGAATCAAGTTGATTTGAAAAGTTAATGAGTTACAGATGAGCATCCAACAATTACTTTCCCAAAATTTTGTTAAAATTTGTCTCGTTTATAGGATATTTTGCTAAAAAGATGGACTATCAAACACACACAGAGGCATTTACATTATTGCCCACTTTTCCTGCTGGCTGGCAAACAATAATAATGACTGAACTTAAACATAACSTCTAATCCAGAGAAATAATTACTCTTCTGGAAGACTTAAAAATTTTAGACAAATGAGATCAGTTGATTAAATGTGTTGATGTTGTTGCTAACACATTTATTTGTGTATTCAGGTACAGTAAGTWCAATAGTGACCACTTGCTCAGTTATTTTCTACTTTAAAAGCTAAATTGTATTTAATTGGGATGTTTTTTTCTACATGTTTAAAAAAAAACAAATGTCAATAAGTTTGTATTTTACTTAAGGTTTTTTATAGATTTGATTGCTGCTGAACATTTGAAATGGGGTAAAACCAGTGGGAACAATAATGACGCCCTTGATTARTACTTTTATGGTTTTATTTTTCCATGAAAAAAATGTCTGAAAAATTCATCCGTTCATTCATTTTTCAAACCAGCTCTATCCCGTTCAGAGTCATGACGGGGCTGGTGACCAGACCAGCAGACTAAACCAGGGTTCTCTGTGATCAACTCAACACTCGTTCAGTCAAACCTTTTAAGCCCCTTACCCCTAAAAATCCCTGTTTAGTTACTATATCAGGTTTATGATCAACACATAATTTCCTAAACTGTTTATTTGAGAGAACGTCATATAACCTCTGACACCATAAAGGCAAGAAAGTTCACAAAAACAGTGAAAACTGAGACTATCTCCCTCGCCGATGGCTTATATTGATTTTGATTCAAGTCATGTTGTGTGATCCTTTGCTGACAGCTCAACCCAAGTTTAATCTGTCATATAAACCCTGCCTAATCTCCTGTCTCAACTGCTGCAACTGCCTCATTTAGGTTATTATTGGCGGAACTGTGTCTGTTTGGTCACTTCATTTTAGTGTGGAGTATTGTCATTTTTTTATACATTTTTCTCAGGCATAAAGAAGAAAAGTCTTTGTTATTGATGATGTTGTGGGAGTAGACTTTCAGATCAGTTCTGTAATCCTTGAGACACTTTTGGCTTTTTATCTTAGTTGTGTTGTGCAAATTTCGGAACTATTGTATCATCATCTGTTCCTGATTTAATGTGATAAATTAGCCATAAATCTAGAYATCCATGTGTGTGCTTACGTGTGTTTGGAAGATACCACATGGTATATCAACTGAAATCATACTTTTTGAATTACGTAACATAATTACACATGGAAGCATGATGACCTTTTTTGATTCTTATGTTTTTGTGTTTTACGTGTCGGTTGCATCCTTTCCTGCAGTGTTCATTAGACGAGGAGGAGGAGGAGGAGGAGGGTGTTAGCTTGGTGAGAGGGATTACCTATATCTGTTAGGCCTCCTTTTCTCTCCCCCAGGCAGTGTCACGTCTCATTACCTCTGTCCTCCAGCCTAGATTGTCTGGCTTTAGCTGGTTACGTTTAAAACATTTTTTTCTGTAAGTATACAGTAAACTTCTAAAGCTGGCAGAGATGGCTGATAAGCCCTCGTTTGTTTAAGTGAAGTGGATTCCTTCATCTCACAAACAAGATATTTGTATTTTATCTGTATCATCTTATTTAGAACTTTTTGTTTATCTGACTGTGACCTACTGTATGTACACATAAATGCATCTTACATGTAAACAAAAGTTAGATTTTTCTATCAACTTGTRTAMATTTATTTAACATGGAAATGACAAACTTTTCACTGTAATGTAAACGGTAACACATTCAATACTAGTATAAACAATTTGATACTTGTCTCACAGTATTAGTTCTGGGCATTTTGTACTGGGTATGTAAAAAAAAAAAAAAGAAAAAAAGACACCGAAGGGCAAAAGTGTTGGCATCATGAGTGGAGCAACAGTGTTAGCAGTTACTGGAGAATCTGTCTGTCAGTCAGTCAAAATCGCCAGACACAGAGGATTCCTAGTTGACACATTGACATTGTTACCATTGGGG
>NW_013952924.1:190431-197103 GCF_001266775.1 Austrofundulus limnaeus | reverse complement strand
GGGGGGGGGGGGGGTCACCAGTTTTATAACAATACGATATTACATCGATATGTTTGGATGACGATTCGATATTTCTCGATATCACAATATCTGTCACAATATGATTTCCATTCAATTCAGTTCACGTCTGAGATTGATATAATGCGATATCAGATGCCTATCTAACACAATGACTGTGTTAGATGGGTATATGATATCGATTCCCATCAAGCATATGATGACGATATAGATCGATATTTTCATTTTGCCTCGATATAACTGAATCATGAACCATTTGAATCGATATAGATCGATGTATTGTTAACTTACACCCCTCGTTACCATCACTTGATGGAGTTTGACCTACGTCTTATTGTAGGTTTTATGAAGTTGGGTGCTTGTATTGTAGATGTAATAGTGGCTTAATCCCATATAGCAGACAGGTGTGTGCCAGACCTGGTGTCACCTGCTGACACTTCTTACTTACTGCTGGCATGGCAAGTAGTTTGTCAACCAGATGTGGGCCAGGTCCGGCAATGATGGTACTGTTTTTAAGATAGCATGCCACAACTAGCCCAGTTGTGGTTTGGTTTATGTGGTTCTGGCCCATGTATAGACCACCTCTGGGCCAGAACCACATAAACCAAACCACAACTCGGCTAGTTGTGGTTTGGTTTATATGGTTCTGGCCCATGTATAGACCACCTCCGGGCCACTAGCCTGGCCCTTGCCTTCCTATGCAGATCTGCTCATTTCTAGTTTCCCTTCACTGCTCCGTCTTGGACTTCTCCCAAAGACAAGGATTTCTTCAGTACAATTTCAACTGGGCCAATCAGCAAACAGAAGGAGGAGTTTTGAACAACAATGTGGAATTTCTGTGCAGTAGCATACGGCAGTGGAGGAAGTGAATGAAGCCAGTCCGTGTTAAGGTTTCCAAATTAAATTAAATTTGTCTGACAAAGCAGCAGCTCTCATTTACAGTCGTCTCGTTCAGCTCGGTACTTCTCTCCTCTCAGTAGGGTTGTTTACAGCACACGCAATTTCCGGTTAGCCTCTTAGCCTCCTTCACAGTGGAGCTGGCACACATATACGTTGTGGCCAACCGATCCAATCATTTTAAAGTTCAGCAGAGGCMACGCCTCCAGCAAGCAATCTCTTCTCAACAGCCGAGAGTCCAGACCCTCTGTACGAAGCAAARCAAAGAACAAAGGGCTGGTTTTTACCAGGCTACTGGGCCACCAATGGGCTGTCATTCTTTGCRGGAGTGACCAGAACTGGGCCAGAGAAATTTTGTTATGTGGGCTGTTTGAAGTATCAGTACATGCGGGCACCCACGCACATCCTGAAGGTTTCAATCAYCCGAGGCAGACTACACCAAAGAGAATTTCTTTTGCATCAAACATTACAGAACCCTGTGACATCTGGACCTACCATTCAGACACAACAGCCTTTGTTGTCTCACAACGTTTCTTGAGTACTGGCATCAGCTGGCCTCTAGGTTGCTGAWAACACAAGAGACAACAACCCACATAGCAAAATTTGTCYRGCCCAGTTCTRCTCCACAAAATGCACTAACACTTGGCCCAGGTACTGCAAAGAATGATGGTCCTTTGGTAATGTGGTTTGCCAGAAGGGGTCCATGCATGGGCCAGTACCACATAAACCAAACCACAACCCGGCCAGTTGTAGCATGCCATCTCAAAATCAGTGCCATCATTGCCAGACCTGGTCCACATCCGGTTGACAAACCTCTTGCCCTGCCAGCAGTGCCAGCTTGACACCAGRTCTGGCCCACACYTGTCTRATATGTGGAAATGTTTGTAGAGGAGCCATAACTGTCAGGCATGGACTAATAAGGAGTGTTGCTGTATTGTTAGAGGACCAATTTTAACTTTAACCAAGTCAAAATTATCACTTGTAAATTTCCAGTTAGTGGCTTCTTAGAAGAAATCRCAGATGCAAGTGACTTAACCCTCTAATTGTCTTAAAATTGCTGGTAAACAAAGTGCAGTGAAAACACTCCCACCTCGTTTGTACACAGTTTTATTTAGTAAATTCCTCTCTTCAGTACGGGTCATTGACTCATTCTTTTCTCACCCATCTTGTGAACCRTACAGATGAGGTTGTGTCTCTTTCGCAAACCTCACCCCCACCTACTCGCGACCTGCTCATCTCTCTCTCCAGCTGGTTCCCTCCTCTGTCCAGAAGCTGCCAAGCTTCCCCTGGCCTCATGGCGGCTAATCTCGGCGGTGGGAGGCCTCCCTCCTGCTAGCGTACACAAGGGAGGGCAACTCTAATTGCTTATGTCACAAAGATCTCTGACCCAGATAAGCCTTCACTCCCCAAAGCTGTTGAGATAAACCCCACTTTACCTCACCAAACCTGCCTATCCTGATCCACCGCCCCCTAATCTTAACAWTTATGCACCTTCTGCCACATATTTACCACCGAGCAGGGGTGTAAATCAACACATTTATTCATGAAACATAAAAGTCACTGCTAAGTCTGAATCTGTAGCATCTGGTAATATGTGTTAATAATGGCTTCAGTGAGAGGAAACAAAGTCTCAAAAACATAAAGAGCTGCATGAAGACCCTCCTTTGTATTAAGAATGGAAGTAATAAGTGAGGTCAACTGATCAGAAGTTAAGACAACAATACTTTATTAGACAGATGATGATTAGGTCAATCTAAAGCTAAAACATAACRGTTGCGTGCTACAAGTTCTCGTGCACCCAGACTCATTATCTGGCCCAGTAATGCAGGCTTAGCCAYGAAATGCCACAGCGCCTCAGCCCTATTGTCAAGTGCCGAATGTCACACGTGTTGTACTTCACCACCAGATGGCTGGCTCGCCAATGAAATTGCCAGACTGTGGCAGGCCATTTTAACACAAAATCAGATTCACAACATTTWTATACATATACATTGTCACTACCTACAAATATCTTGGAATTACTTTGGATTCTCATTTGACTTATCGTGATCATGTACAAGTCTTAACCACTACGTTGAAACAGAAATTATACGTTTATTCAAAAAWTAGATCCAATYTGACATCTTCKGTTTCAAATATCTATCTTCATGCCATTATACTCTCAACCATGTCGTACTGTTTACCTGTTTGGTCTCTTACAACAAATGAAATCTTAGAACCCATAGTTAGGCTCTACAACAGGGCCTACAAAATTCATAAAAAACTTCCTGGTTGGACTCATCACTGTACAGTTCTTTCATTGTCTGATGCCTTGACTTTTCAGAATTATGTTTTGTATAGTGGGATTAATTTATATTTTCAGATCTTCCAAGGTGCCAATTATGGAACTCTCTGTGCATTGTTGCCCAAATCAAATTCTGGAAGTGGTCATTCAACTAGATCTGTTACAAAAGGACAACTGATATTACCAACTTTTAAAAACTGTTACGGCCAGAGGTCTTTCTTCTATGTTTATACTAAAGCATGGAATGACATTCCTCAAAACATAAAGTCCATTTCAAAACTACAGCCCTTTAAGAAGAATCTTGTCTGCCATCTGCTGGACACTTTTTGTTGTGCTCATATTTAGACGTCCGATTTTGCAAATGCTGCCTTTTTGAAATTTGGTATGCTTGTTTGTCTTTGTGTCTATGGTGTAATAATAATGATGTGATTGTGATGCTGTAATTCTGAGTGTTTTATGTGCTGCAGAACAGGAACCTGCTGTAAAACAGCAATTATGCTGAGTCAGGCTTGATTTTTAATGATCTTTTCCTGTTAAATAAATAAATCAAAATCAAATCAAAATCAATATTCCAGATATCTCCAATTCTATTTTGACAAGTCAAAATACCCATTTGAGATATCTCTAATTACATTTTGACTAGTAAAAAAATGACCTCAGATTTACCGTTAAGTAGTATGGAGGCTCCAGTTCAAAATATCTTAAATTAATTTTGACTTGTCAAAAATACAGTTCTAATATCGCTAAGTTAGACTAGTAATTATTTGCTTTCAGTATATCTTGCTTTYAGTTCTGACTAGTTATAATTCTAATTAAAGATAAATTACATCATAATTTAAGAAACATTAAATGTAGATATCAGATGTATGAATTCGACTAGTGCAAATTAAATTGCAGATAACTTGAAAGCAAATGACTCGGCAAAACTAAATTATAAATATCTAGAAGTGTATTTTTGACAAGTCAAGATTCCTTTTAAGATATCTCCACATAAATTAGAGATACAGTATCTTAAATATTTTTTTCATTTAGATAGCTTTTAAAATAAATTGAATTAGCATTTTGACTAGTTAGAATGATAATTGAAGATATCTTCAATAATTATTCTGTTTAGTCCAAATGTCACAGATTTACACATTTGGTGGAAGCTTCTGAGACATTTTAGCCTTACTGAGCCACTAGCCTTACCTTAATTTGCTGTTCAGTGGTCTGCAGTTTCAGGTYAATCCAACTCAAAGTGTTTTTAACACATTTTTTTTGCTGCAGCTCGGCATGAGTTAAGAAACAGGTAATTTATTGTCTGTCATTACAGCCACGCAGCTCAGTGGCAGCAGGGGGTCTTGTGCACAATTTCTTAATTGACCCTTCAAATAATGACATAATTTAGGATATTTTGATTTACATTTTGACTAGTTAAAATTCCTTTTAAGATATCTTGTTCTTCTACTAGTCAGAACACAAATAGATTTCTCACATTACCATTCAGGATGTTCAAAATGTAGTTGTTCCTAGTCACAACTAATTTTTAGGTATTTTGAATGTAAATACAGACAGTCAGATGAAGCCAGCCCTATGTTAACATGGCCTGCCATACCTGGACATGTTTAGCAATATCATTTTTCCTTGTCTAGCTGGAGCGTAAATGTTTCCTGGTTCTGCAGAGGCAACCCAGTCCTCGTCAAACCGAAGCTTTACTGAGAACTTCCTAAAGTCCACTTTAATACAGATTTTAATTACTAAGTAGGAGCTTTTAATTGGATAYTGGACCTCAGTAAACTTATAATCACCCATCACAGTTACCGATGCCGGGATGCCTTTAAATTTGAACCTTGTGTCAAGTTACGCCACAGTYGAGTCAGGTGTCTAACATCTAATTCTTTCTTCACTTATAACGCCGTTAAAATCTAAATTACTCACTAATTAATCACCGCTAGGAACAAGATACTTTGGATTTCGTAGTTGTCAGAGTCCATCCCTTTTTTTTCCCATTTCCCATTTAAGCGATACTTCCAGAAACGCAGATCCCTCGGCTGAAGTTAATTGATTGGATTTGTCTATTTCCACCTGCTCGCAGGGCTTTCTAAAGACYGTGGCTGTTGTTCACCGGCTGCCATGCCTGTGTTGTAACAGCTAAAGCTACAATGAAAGCACTGCTAATAAAAATTGTCCAGAGGATTTATTAGCAGGTAAAACAACACAAATCAAGCATTTTATTCCATAAGCACAAAATGGAAAATAATAATAAAAAAAATAAACACACTTTTAAATGAAGAGAAATTCACCAACACAAGCACAAAATCATATWAGTTTTTGTTTTGTTTTTTACATCTGAAGTATGACAAATTATGAGTGTTTGAAAAGCAAGCTGTTCAAAATTTTAACACAATTTCATGCTACATTGTTTTTTGCTTCGGATTGTTGAAAAGTACCCATTTAAAAAATAAAAACATGGTTACAAAACCATATACCTTTGCACAAGTACTAAATAAATATTACACAACAATCTGAGCTTAACAAGTAATCAAACAGGATCATTTGTGYGATCGTTGTAGTGTTTAAGAATATAACTTATCTTTACTCTGTATACAGTATTTAACGTACTGTGGAGTTTTATTATTGGCTTAACAAAGCCTTAAATAACAGACTGCTTCTGCTTCTGGTTCATGTTTAGAAAATACATTATTTACATGATTTAATTCCTGAGGTAAAAAGAAAGACAATGTAAAGGACAGAAAATGTCTGACCCTCAGTGTTACAGTACAGTTTTCTACCGTTAGCACAAAGCTAAGTGTTTAAAAAAGTAAAAAATCTCCAGTGTTTTCTGTTCTCACAAGAATCAAATGTAGTAGTAGATAAGAAAATAATAATAAAAACAGGATTTCAAACATACCAACAGCTGAATTTTAGAATAAATTCACATTTTTCGAGCCAAAAGTTCATCTCTAAATACTGCTGGGACTGTGCGATGACAACGTCTTTCTAGTTGAAGAAGGAACGCTATCATGTTTTCCAAATGTAAAAAAATAAATAAATAAATTAAAATAAAATATAATAAAAAATAAAAATGGGAGAACGTATTAACTATCCATCCAATTAGGTCTTTAAGATTGAACTTTCAGAATAACTTCACTATTGGCCTTTTTTTTTTGGCTAAGTTGATACTGAAACAAYTGACCATAATTTGTTCATCTGTGCATATTCACTGATGTTCAGAAAAACTGGTTGTCTTCCAAACTTGTGCTACAAGCTCTTCAATAGAGCAATGGAGAGAATATCACCTGATAACAAATGGAATTTAACACTGAGCAAAGCTTTTTTCTAGTTATTCTCTGCCAAATAACACCCTACGTTTTTTTTTAATAAACTCATATTAAAACTGAAATGTATGAAAAGAGGCTACATCTCTTCTTCAGGCTTAACACACACACACACACACACACACACACACACACACACACACACACACACACACA
>NW_013952924.1:186725-190265 GCF_001266775.1 Austrofundulus limnaeus | reverse complement strand
GGTTCTTCTCTAATGAAACGTTTCGTCTCTCCTCCAAGAGACTTCTTCAGTCTGAGAGTTTCAGGCATTTCTCTTGGAGGAGAGACGAAACGTTTCATTAGAGAAGAACCCGTCCAGAAGACCTACACAATTTTTTTTCTTTTTGATTTTTTTTTACCTGGATTACTGAGATGCATCAGGACATAAACACATATTATTTTTTTAAGTTTGTCAGGAAAACAAATAAATTATCATATATTTTTTTGAAATTCCTGACAAAAATATGACTTGGGTGATTATTTTAGGTTTGTGTCCTTATGTTCTCATCATGTTGCGTTTGACAACACATTTACAGGTAAATGTAGAAACATATCTCAGAAACATTGACGCCTTCATAAGATAACAGCTTAAGTAATTTTTTTTCCCGATGTTTGACGGGAATCTCAAAAAATGTCACCAGGTCTTGGTAAAAGTTTTTTGTGTTCCCATAAAAATGTAGCGTGGACAGGCACCTTCCTTATCCATGGTGTCGATAAGGAAGAAGGCACCCCTCAGTCAGSTGACTTGAAGTATAAAAGATTTCTTTTCTTTAACGTTATCAGACTTACTCAAATTCCCTCTGTCGTGTCTGTTTTTTCCAGACAAATTCATGATAATAAATTAGAAAGCATAGCTTAAATGCTTAAACTCTGATCAAACACGATCCAGTTAGTGTTTGTTCKTTTGAAAAATATTTTTTAAAAAGTTGGAACAAAACGTTTCCACTTCGCAGTTCACACCAGTTTCTAAACAAGTTTTTTTTGTGCGTCTAATAATCAGAAAACTTAAGCCGTGCTGRCTTTGAAAGTCGAGTAGAAAAACTTTGTCTCCTCTTTGTTCAGCATCGTCGAGTAGAGGATGGGTACTTGGTCTTTAGGCCCTCTTTGAAGCTGCGAAACAGAAGTCGGTTCTGTTTGTTCTCCTCCTCTTTCTTGGCGTGGAACTCTCCTTGGAGCTTGAAGCCCAGGTGCACGACGAAACCAGAGCTCAGGACGGAGAACCTGTATCCAGCCACATGGAGCTCACAGGCCTGGAGGGAGATGGAACAGGTTACACCCGCACAAACACGAGAACATTCAAAGCAAGCCCAACTTAGGAATTGAACCCAGGACCTTTTAAGTGTGACGTAACAGTGCTAACCACTAAACCACCATGGTGCGCAGTTATAAGAAAGAACTTGGCACCTCACACTTGAACGTTACCAACCTGGCTAATCCGATTGAAGCCGTACTGCTTGAAGTTCTCGTCGTAGAGGGGTACAGTGCGAGGGCCGATGTAGAATGGCTCCCAGGGGTCAACCCAGTTGAGGGTGTAGGCAACCTCCAGAGTGCCCGTCTCCCTAACGTGACTGTTGACCCACTGCGAGTAGTTGGTGGGGGCTTGACACCGGGGACACAGCTCTTCGTAGAACGGGCGGACCTCCCCGACCTGGTAAAGCTGCACCAGCTGGGCCTTGGTGGCGGGGACCTTCCTGGCGTGGCGGATCTCGAAAGCTGGCAAGATGAACACCTCGTCGCTGGCTGGCTCACGCCCGGCGATCAGGGCGAGGAACTGCTGGGGCAGGTCGGCACTCGGCATCATGTCGATGTCGAGGACCAGGACGTAGGAGGACTCCGTGCCGCTGCGGGCGACGTTGCGGAGAAGGTTGTTCGGGTAGGAGATGTTCCCATTGATGGCGTAGTTTTTGTACTTGTCTCGGTGGGTTTCCAGTCTGGCGAACACGGAGGCGCAGTCCTCGAGTCCTGCAAAGTGCTCACGGTCCTGCTCGGGGAAACTGGCCGTCTCTCCTGACAGGCAGACCAAATGAAAGTCGGCCAGGGCTTGGATCTGAGGGCAGAAGAAGCTGAGTGCATAAACCAGAGCTGTRGCGAATTTAACATCTTCCCCATGTGCAAATATAGCCACGGACAGAGGGTTCTGCCACCTTTCCAGTAGATGCTCCAGGTGATGCAGGTTGTTGATAGTAGTATGCGTGGCTAAAGTCAGTCCACTAGMGTCTGGACCTGCTCTCTGATTTGTGGTGAAATCACTTTTGATCAGGTTTTTGTACACCCGGTACTGGCCGCTGCTGTCGAAGATCCCTCCGGTGGACAGGGAGTACCTCAGCCGCTCTTTGCGTGTGTTTTTCTCGGACTGGACATTTTTCTTGGCCGCAGAGCYTCCAAAGAGCTCCGAGTAGCGGTACCGCTGCTGCTTACCGTGAAACTTGGACAGGAAGGACAGGTAGATGAGCTGCAGCAGCGCCACTATCAGCAGGGCACTCAGCACCACTTTGAAGACGGAACATTTCTTAGACAGATGCATTCCAGAGAAACTAACAGAGACTGTGCGATCAGATGTAAAACCCGCCGGTGGAKACCTCTTTTCTGTCTGTTTGTGTCCAGGCTAACGGCGACTGCATCGCAGCTACAATGCTAACACTACAGCCCACAAAGCCGGACGCATTCTCATCCTTGTCGGCAWGTTTTGCTAAAGTAGTTCTAAATCAGATTCTCGTACGGTTCGAGACACCAAAAATAGGAAGCAAAAGTGATGAAAGTCTGTACGATCGCCATGAAATCACAAGTCGTCTGTCTGCTGCTGCGACAGCTGCGCATGTTGACGCAACAACCGTAATGTCAGGAAGAGAGGCGCAGCTGAATTTAACCCTCTAACACTGGTGGCTTTAGCGTTGCTGTCAACACATTTCACCATGAATCAAAAACAAAAAAGTAATTAAAATAGTTTTTTTTTTCAGTTGGCAATAAAAAAAAACAATCAGAATTCAGCCCAGCTAGACTGTAGATAAATCCACAAACTGGGCGGATTCCAGAGTCCTGGGTTTGATCCCACCAGTCCTTCTGTCTTAATTAAATTGTTTCCCACAATTAAACATTTCAAGTGTTATTTAAAGTAACGCGTGTTATCCTAAAAACATTTTTTTAAATGCAATGTTTCGTGCAAATTGTGTAACATTTTAAATTGAAAATACAGCATTATTTATTTGGCAACAAACGTCTTCCTTTTTAAAACTTCATAGTATTAAAAGCTTATTTAATTTAGTTTTCTGTTTTTGTCATATTAATAGTTATTAATTACATTAAACTGTAAACCTTATAGTAGCAATACTGAAGGAAAATTAATTTTATTTAAAACTGATTTTAATGGACTTTTTTTTTTAAAGAGATCAGGGCTACTTTTTCTTATCTAATTGTGTAAATACCTATGGACCAAAATATCCTGAGACTAATAAAGGTGCCTACTTTGGTCTAGCTGAAGGCATTTGTATGGCTTTATTCTTTGTAATTAAATGTTGTAGTCTTAATTGTCTCCTGGTCAATGTCTTGTCTCTCTGTAAAAACACATTTCTTAAAATACAATACACTTCAATATAATTAATCATACCCACTGCTCATTTTAAAACTTTCTCATCAAAACAGTTCAAAGTGTAGTACTATAAAAAGTACGTATAAATTACTTTTAGAACATATATATATATATGTGTGTGTGTGTGTGTGTGTGTGTGTGTGTGTGTGTGTGTGT
>NW_013952924.1:184978-186553 GCF_001266775.1 Austrofundulus limnaeus | reverse complement strand
ATTATTTGTAGTTTATTTCAGACTATTTGAATATCTTTTTTTATTAATTTATTTTTGGAACTTTGTCTGCCTTTCCCCCTAGTTTTTATTCTACTACGACATTTCCAGAGGAATATTTTGTTGTTAGATAAGCTGCTTAACTTTGACCTATGAGCCATCCATCCATTTCTTTTACCTGTTTCTCCTTCCCAGGCCACATGGAGCTGATGCCTATTTCCAGCAGTCCCTCCTTCAGACATAAAAACTAGGGATGCACGATATATCGGCATTAATATCAGTATCGGCCGATATTGGTCATTTTTTAGAATATCGTATCGGCCCAATATGTAAAACTGGGCCGATACTGATTTCACACTTTTTAGCTTTAGTTTGTTTTGGGAGGTGAAATGTTTGGTCAAGTGGCATATGTTTGATCGTGATAGTGACGCTGTGCAGYCAGGAATAACTGAAGTAGAGCCATGTCAGAGGTCTGGTCATTTATTTATGGTATCAAAAAAAGACCCAAGTGTGTTTGTGTCTATATGTATATAAAAAAAATTGTGTTTGTGTAATATCGGTAAATATCGGTTAACGGCCATAACAGCAATAATTATATCTGATATCGATATCGGATGAAATTTTCATATCGGTGCATCCCTAATAAAAACACTGCTAAACTCAGGAGATGAATCACTGTTGTGTTGACACAATAAATAATCTTGCAAAACAAATACATCAAAAACTTGTACCTTTCGTAGATATTTAGGATATCTTAAAACATTGCTTTGTGAAAACTTATAATCAGTATGTTACCTGTTGAGGATAACTTCTACAACAGGTACATTACTTTTGGTGCAGCATGTGGATACTTCATCATCTAAATCATATTTATCCTTATATAACTGTGTAATAATTGTGTAAAAGTTTAAATATTAGCACTTGCTTAAACTGCTATGACGCTTTTAAATTTAAGTTATTTTATGATGATAACTTGACTTGGAAGTGAGTCTCTTTTAAAGCACCGTTTAATGATCTTTAATTAGAACCTGACTTTCAGCAGGGACTGATAAAGCTCATTTAACATTTTCCATCAGCACAGTGGCTGAAATGTAAAAGAACGTTTTATGACTGATCGTAAAAATTGTGAAAATGTTATGTCTCATGTTTGCTTTGTCTCAAATGCTGGAAATTCTGAACCGCACCAGGATTTTGGGTACCATAACCAGAGTTGTAAAGYAAGTACAAATACTTTGTTACTGTACTTCAATAGAAATTTTGGTTCTCTGTACTTTACTTGAGTATTTATTTTTCAGCCTAATTTTTACTTTTACTTCTCACATTTTTACACAGTTATATGTTTTTTCTACTCCTTACATTTTTTAAGAAGGTAAGAAGTAGAAATTCATTTCTCCTATTTTGTTTCGGCTTGTTAGTGTTAAAAAATACTATCCTAAAAGATTGTGTCTCCAGGACAGAGTGAATTTAATTGTAGTTGGATGAGAAGTATACAGGTGCTGGTCATAAAATTAGAATATCATGAAAAAGTAGATTTATTTCAGTAATTCCATTTAAAAAGTGAAACTTGTATATTATATT
>NW_013952924.1:180347-184496 GCF_001266775.1 Austrofundulus limnaeus | reverse complement strand
GTCTAGATGGGAGCTCCTCAGCTGCTATGTTGATGATGATGATGATGATGATGATGATGATGATGATGATGATGATGATGATGATGATGATGATGATGATGGTTTTGGGGCTGGGAGCAGGAAGTGCACGTCACTGACACGGGAATGGGACGAAAGGAAGACAACACCACCATGATGAAGAGAATGTCAAACCCGCTTCGTGTAGGAAGCAGAACTAATTGAATTCCAAGCTTCAACTCAGAGAAAAAAAAAAAAAAAAAAAAAAGGATGAACTGTGTCCGAGCTGGAACTGAGGCATCAGGAAGGTACGTTTAGTTCATAAATTATTATAAAACGGCTTTTCTGCATATAATAAGAGACTGAGGGACTGTCTGCGTGTGCTGGCTAATATGTGCACCTTTTCCATGCTGTAGCTATCAGATGTTGTGAAGTGTTCAGTGCCAGACAGGTGCTAGCCTTCTTGCTAACTAGCCGCGGAGGCTAACTGGTTGGTGTGAATTGAGTGGTATTTCACCAGCTTTTGCAAATGCCTTTTATACATTTTGTGGATAAATCAGATGGAACGGGGCCGTCTGTGGCWTCTAGAAACTACAGCTAACATGTAAACAGCCCTTTTATCTTGCTATGACCAATTTTTCTTGATGTGTTGTTAGCTATTACATGCAGTACGGTAACGCACGCACGGCTAAGCGAGAGCGGCTGCTACAGAAAACTAACCATACTCCTTGCATTTTTTGACTTATTTTTCTATAAACGAGGGATTTTTCGTGTTGCATTCACATGTGTTTCATATTTTACAGTCAATGTCATGTTTGTCACAGTTTTAGGAGTTCGGCTTATCAAAGACAGAAAAAACAGTTTTATTTGGTGACACGGCTTCCTGTTCTCTGCTATTATTATTTACATGTTTTTTTTAACTTGAGCATGTAGCTCATCAACATGAATTACAATTAAAGCGCCGTGTTAATTGAATGGTGTTCAGAACCAGCTTTACAAGACAGGCAGACCAAACAACTGTGCGTGCTGGTCACGTGACCGTGTGGTCTTCTGGTCTGGATTTATCATCACTATTACAAATATTTCTATGATGTTACCAATGATTAAATATTACAAGCAGTTTTTGCCTCTGWTTTATGTAATGTGGGATGAGATCTATGTACACAGTGTAAAATAGAATATATTTGACTACTTTTGAGTTTCCATCAGACAAACCTGACCTGTTTAAAAGAAGGTTGGCCAGTATCAGCAGAGACAAGTTTCAGTCTAAAGTATCACCAGGTATGCAATGAACCTGTTCTAAATGTCACCTACATAACAGGTATAAAAAAGGTAAAATATACTTTATAGGAGTTATTTTCATCTAGCCTAAAAGTCAAAGTTATTGACTTACTTTAGATCTAGTTTAAATCATTGTTACTGATATATTTTCCTTATATCATCAGCTGTTTCATATGGTTGTTGAATGAAATGAACGTAATTAACAATTATATTAATTTATTGTGAAAATATTACAGATAATTTGTGACAGATCCAGTTGGACTTGCTGATAATCAAATAGTTGTTATGAAGGCTGTGAGCTGTTGTCCTGTTTGGTCGCCATTTTTACTCCCCCACGTCACAGATGCTGAGTGGACGGGATAGGTGGGGCTCAGGCTAGTGATGTGAAATAGTTTACTGAAATCTATGGGAGATTTGGTGTGCGTGCTCTGTGTTCTGGGGATGTTTGAGAGAAAAGCAGATCCTAAAGCAGTGAAAAAAATGGCTACATATAATTTGTATATGTAAAAAACTTGTTTACAAAGCCTTTACGTATCATTTTTAAAAATTAATGCATCAATTGTCAGTTGGAGATTTTGTGTCAAAATTAGACTGAGGTTGTGTAGGGCTGTGTATTGGCAAGAATTTGGCGATACGATACATATCATGACAGAGGGGTCACGATACGATATATCCCGATATATTTCGATACTGTAAACAAGGCGATATATTGCGATATTTTTGGTCCAAAAATTCTATTAAATAAAAACCTCTTACTGGGAAAAAAAAGGATAAAATTCATTGTCTCAGAAAATTCTAATATTACATAGACATACTTTTGATACATTTAGCTGTGTTCTGCTTTGTATGTGTTTTATTTTATTTGTTTCTTATTTCATCCACGTTTTCAATTATTAGACTAAATTTGCCAATAAATAGTTTGAAAATATGTATTTTTGCAGCTTTTAGTTTTTAATATTAATTTACAATATGGTCACCCAACACTTAACAATAGCAATAGCCTCTACCTCAAGAGGTAGAGTAGCCAACTGGTTGGCTCACTGCTGCCAACTAGCGGTCAGGGGGCTGAACTACAACATAAAAATGAACGGCTGGCAGGAAAGTTTACATTTTAAACCTTAATAAAAAATCGATACAGGGCTTTAGAATATCGATACATTATCGGGAAATAAAATATCACGATATTTCAGTGTATCGATATTTTCTTACACCCCTAAGGTTGTGTAAAACCATTAAAAAGTTCAAAATGTTAATTTAGTCATAAAGTCCAAAGTAAATCTGTTTTGGACTTATTTCAGACAGACTTATATGAAGTCTGTCTGAGCTGTCGAGTTATACTTTATCAATATTGTATAATTTAARAAAATCCCTTTATTAAATAAATGTTTGCAACTAGGGTTGGCCAAAATTGTATTGTGTGCAATTGATTTTTAGAAAAAAATCAATAATATTTTCTACTTTGCAGTTACTAAAATTAGTTTCACGTGAAATGCCACAATTAATCATGATCATTTTCTTTTTGCCAACATCACCCAACCCTAGCTGCAATGAAAATAATACACAACAGCCTGAGCTGTTGCTAACAAAACTATTATGTCGTTTTGCCCAAAACGTGACACCGAAGTCCAGCAATCCTGACTAAACGAACCTCCTGTCTGAGGTAAAGAGGAAGAAAAAAAAAACATCAGTAAGCCAACTAACCACAGATTGTCTGAGATGATGGGTCTTCTGTCTGAGCTGTATCAGATCAGTGTGTTCAGCAAATCTAATTCAGTTTTGGAGAGCTCGGCCTGAGGCGAGCTCATGTGATGTTTTCACCTCAGATAGAAAGAAAAGTAGCCAAGCTATGCTCATAGAAACTGTAGCTGTCAATCACCAGAAAATAGCTGACCTGAGATATTTTAGTCAAAATTGACTTCTGTCTTTTGTTCACTTTATATTCCCTTTATKTTGCATAAAATGTTCCACAATTTTATTCAAAGGTTTGACCAAAATGTAGGGTTGTGCAATTTTGGCTTTTTGATGATTACACTTTTATGATGATGATGTTGTTGTTSTGGCCTTGGTCCACTTTATCTGGCTTTCTTGGTTTATGCTTGTAGAGTTGTGCTGCGTTCCAGTTGTAGCTGGACTTGAAATTCTGAAGCCGGACTGACGTCAGCTCCAAGTTTGTTTCAAACTTGTCAGAATGTCGAAAAAAGTGTTTCTATTATTTTGCTCTGCAACAATAAAATTTACAACAACAGTGCTGTACGAGGCATTTTGAGTGTAACAAAGAACTACAAGTACGTCTGACTCAATGTAAAGTAAACACAGAACTGCTAAAAAACGTAAAAGTAAAGAGTTTAGTTGTCTTGATGCGAGGAGCAGCCATGTTGAAATGATGTAAGGCATGCTTGGGTGGTGTTGCGCAGACCTCGCGACTGGAAATTGCGACATCAGTGGGTGGTCCAGTTGAAAATTACAACTCGAAAGTGTGAAACTACGACCTCTGAGGACAACTGGAACAGAGCATTAGGGTTAGCGCAGGGGTGGGCAGTCCTGCATGCTTTACTTCTGCAAGTTCTGTAGAAGCCTGCTAATCACCTGTTCATTCAAATCAGGTGTGCTGGAGCAGAGAAACAAGTAAAACATGCAGGGCTACGACTCTCGAGGACCAGGATTACCCACCCCTGGGTTAGCGTTAGCTGCCCCACCCTTCCTTCCACCATTGGGCTCACATGCATGCCTGATAGTGATTGTATGTTGTCCACAATAATACATCATCACATGCACTAACTGCTAGGGCTGTGTATTGGCAAGAATTTGGCAATATGATACATATCATGACAAAGGGGTCATGATACGATATATCCCGATATACTGCGATAC
>NW_013952924.1:167264-179012 GCF_001266775.1 Austrofundulus limnaeus | reverse complement strand
GAAAGTTGACATTTTAAACCTTAATTAAAAATTGATACAGGGCTTTAGAATATCGATACAGTATCGGGAAATGAAATATCGCGATATTTCAGTGTATTGATATTTTCTTACACCCCTACTAGATACAAGCGGCCAAAATGAGCTTCCTTTGTAGGGTGGCCAAGACTCAGCCTTTAGAGATGGGGTGAGGAGCTCCGTCATCTGGGGGAGCTCAGAGCTGCTGCTCCTTTGCCCCGAAAGGAGTCAGTTGAGGTGGTTCATCTGATTAGGATGCCTCCTTTTAGAGGAGTTCTGGGCAAGTCCCACTGGTAGGAGGCCTCGGGGAAGACCCAAGACTCTCTGGTCTGGGAAGCCTCTCCTGGTCCTGTTGCCACCTAAATTATTGGCATTTAATTATAAAAAAAATTGTATTTTCTTTCCACCTTAAAAGATAATTAAGGCAGAACAACTGCTCGGGGCTGATAACTGAGCCAGATTCCCCATCTAACTTAAGTCGGTGTCTTTTTTTGTTGTTGTTGATAACAGCAACACAATCAGCCGCAGACGAACAAAACGTTGACGATGCTGTGCAGCTGGAGCAGCGACCGGACTTATCTTCCTCCTGCCAGTCTCCACGGAGGTGTTGCCCCGGTGACTGTTGCTGACGTGTGACTCAGCATTTTGCTCCTCTCTCGACAGACAGCCTAACGCCTCCTCCCCAGAGGCGCCTCRCCACGCACGTCCTCCAGGGACAGCGGGTGGTCGATACCTGGATGGCTTCGTGGCCAAACGTCTCGACATACAGCGGCTCGGACACGTGCGGCGTGGAGCTTTACACTCGCCATAAATAACACAACTGTAAAAACATGCAGCACGTCAGGTTGTGTTAAACTGTCAGCTAAACACACGCCTAGAGTTTATGTAGATAATAAATGTTTAATATGAAAACAGCAATAACTCAGTTGAAGTTTGTGCTCAAAATAATGTGACCAAGTGTCAGTGAGTGTGACTCACCGTTTACAAACTGCTTATTTTGGTACTATGTGTTCACTTTTGTGAGATTTCATAGGAAGTGTAAGTATCACAGCAGCTGCTATTGTTAGTGAGGATGGAACAGTTTATAAGCTTTTTAAAAAGTCACGAAAAAGGCTACAAACTGTTGGAAACCATGAATCTGCATGTGGACATTACCCGTGCAAAGATTCATCCTAGAGGTCGATCGATACATCGGCCAGCCGATGTTTGTGGGGTTTTCATGCATCGTCTGATACATGCATACGTTCGCCGATCCATTAGCGCSTTCAGCAGCCATGACTTGAGATCACCGCATTGCTTCTCCCTCCCTGGCAGAGAGCTGCTAGTAAGACTGAGTTACAACGACGGGTAAGTTTTCAACTTTCAGTCTATTTTCAACGTTGTAACTTCGCTGTATCTGCCCTTTTGAAAGTCTTTCTCTATAAATGTATTAGGGATGCACTAGTGCTGTGCGGTATACCGTTTTGTACCGAATACCGGTTTTTATTTTTGTTATGAATTTTCTGAATACCGGACATGACGGTTTAAATAGCGGAACATGTGCAGAACGTTTCATCGTGGCCGCCAATGAGCTGTTTCCCGGGGGACAGTTTTCCTCGCAGCACCGCTATGTGCGTTAGCATGCTAATGTTATTGTTGAACAGCTTCAGAGGCAGGTGGCGATTTCGCTGCTTATATTGACTGACTTTAAAAAAACATCCCGATTTCTCCATCGCTGAATGTAGTAAACACCTCTTCAGTGACGTGAACAGTTAGATTTAATGCGCGACGTTAATATGGAGACGTTATGCTGATGGAGACTTAATGTGGTTCTATTGTGAAAAGCCCGGAGAAAGTAGTTTGTAATGGATTTGGAAATGACTGGTGTGCGAGGTGAGTCGTGCTGATAATCTTTATTAAATAACATAAAACAATAGACCCGATCATAATCTTTTCGTAACCCTCCTCCTTCACGACCGGACCAAAATGTGTGACTACTGTCTACAACCAGGAGGAGAAAAGACACATAGAGGAGGGAAACAGAGACACAGACAGAGGTACAGTAAAAGAAAAAAGTTAATAAGCAGTGTTTGTACATTTTATTATCAGCTGACCTGTGATGCAAAGAAAAATACCGTCAAATACCATCAAACCGGTGTAAATGTTGAAAATACCGTGATATAAATTTTTGGCCATACTGCGCAGCTCTAGGATGCACAATATATCGTCATTAATATCGGTATTGAACGATATAGGTCTTTTTTTAGAATATCGGTATCGGTCCGACATGTAAAACTGGGCCGATATTACCATCCGATATTGATTTCCCACTTTTTATCTTTGTGTTTCTGTTTTGGAGTGGAGATAGTTGGTTGAGCAGCATCTGTTTGATCATGATAGTGATATTGATGCTGCACAGCCAGGAATAACTGAAGTAAAGCCATGGCAGAGGTCGGTTCTTTATTTATGGTATCATAAAAAGACTAAAGTGTGTTTGTGCGTATATGTGTAATATAATTTGTGTGTTTGTGTAATATCTGTAAATATCGGTTATTGGCCATAACAGCAATAATTATATCAATATCGGCTGAAATTTTCATATCGTTGCATCCCTAAAGTCTGTCATGTAAAATGGAGGAAGAAAAWRCAAAATAGGCTTCAAGATTCGGCCCAAAAAATCGGCAGCACATATCGGGGATMAATTTTAAACTGAKGTCAAAATAATCTGTATCGGCGTTGGTCTAAAAAGAAAAAAATAAAACTATTAGTYGATCTCTAATTCATTCAGCTGAAACAAAAACTCAGATTTTGTGAAACAAATAAAACTGTCTGCCTGGTCAGTTCACGACTGTGATGCGATGTGCTGAAGTTTCACRCTGAAAACTGACTGACTTTGAACAAGCTTTATGTGGAAACTGATCAGGAAATAACATTGTTCCTTGTCCTGCCACATGTGAAGTGAAAGAAGTGATAGAGCTGACTAAGGATGTCTTACTAACAGATGGTCAAGCGTACACAGGAAACACACATGCCTAATATCTGTTGTGCTACATCAGCTTAAATCTACTTTTCTTCCTCTTCTGAGTTGGCAACTTTTTAATCCAAGCACCAGAAACCAAAAACATTAATGAAAACTGGATTATTTCATAGCAGGAAAAACTATTGTGCAGCTTTAGCACTTTTTACAAGTCTTCAACTAACTGAGCAGAAACCCACGTCTGTTTTTTTTTTATTTACAGTATATATATATATATATATTCCTATCCTGTGGCCTTCATAGATCATGACCTCTGAAAGTCTAAAACAGAGATATTGGATGGTGGCTAAATAATCACAGTCAGTCCATTTACCACATGGAGTCTCTTTCTGACTATAAACATGTAACAAAACTATTTTCTATTAATGCTTTCAGACTTGTTGTGTCTCCACCCTCCAGGCTAAAACTGCCTCAGTATCTCCAGGTTGTTATCAGTGTTCAGTTATTGTCCACCACAGTATTGTTTCATGTGTGGTTATTCCCATCTTGTCCACAGGGGAGTGCTGTATGTGAGCGTTTGATCCAGCAGCAGTATCGTTGTTCTAATTTTTGTTGTGTTGTTTTTACCCCGTCTAAATTTATGTTATATAATAARTCTTCCAAATGTCTCATTGTGATWATTTTCCTGCTTATTTGCTATTTCTAAAAGGAATTTTGGCATGTTGTATAAAATCTGACTGCTTAATAGAGAAATACATTTATTCTGAAATCTAATTTCTAGATGTAAGTTTGTTCATTGTATGTTTTTTCAAGACGGTTACTCAAATTTCTGAAAATGTTTACATTTGATATGTGTCAATAACGTACTCAGAAAAAAGTAAAGGTACATTTTCTTTATAGGAAAATATATTTTTTGTTTTTAAATCATGTAGAGTGTTTGAAGCTCTTCCCACATGTTTGTTCTGCTGATGTCCTAGTTTAGTTTTCCTAAACCAGGGGTCTCCAACCTTTTTTTTCCTTAAGAGCTACTTTCACCAAATGAAATTGTCCAATAGCTACTTTTTGCAACATTGAGTTTTAAACTTTAACCATTTGAATAAGCTTGTTTTGCACAACAAACATTGTCTTCAGTTCACATGAAACCACCACAAAGAACACTGAATTAACATGAATGTGCTTTTTGTGCTTATCCATATTATTTCACACGACTAACTTAGGGTTTAACTGTGACAGATTTGTGCACAAATAACATCAGGTGATGGGTCTCTGATTTATTTTTTCTGCGTTGTAGACTCCAGCAGGAAGAAACCCCGTGCAGTGACGTATACCACAGCAGTAGGGGTTTCACAGGAGCTCGGCACAGTGTGTCTCAAAGAGCTATGAAAAGTTTGTGAGAAAATGTTGAACAACCACGCATCGTCTGGCGATCAATCATACTGAGCCCTAAACGTTTGATTGACAACCAAGGGGAAGGGACATTTATAGATTTATAGATTGATTGGAATTAAATGAAAGTTTGTTTGGCCATGACAAATTACATTTTGCTTCTCCTAATTTTTCATAAGCACTGAAGAGCTACTTTAAATGAGCTCAGGAGCTACTGGTTGGAGACCCCTGTCCTAAACCATAAACATGTAGAAATGCTTCAGTTAACCTTCTAAAGTAACCAGCGAGCACTTTAAAAACCCTCTCCTCCTATCTGTGTACCTGACAGACTCGCGCCACTTTCTAGACTCGTCTCTGTCCTCACAGCACCCTCTATATCTCCACCACTCCCCCTCCCTCCTTATCACTCAGGGTAACGGCGTGTTGCTAAATGGAGTCGGAGCAGCTGTACCACAGAGGCTACTGCAGGAACAGCTACAACAGCATCGCCAGCGCCAGCAGCGACGAGGAGCTGCTGGATGGAGCCGGCGTCATCATGGACTTCCACACCACCGAGGACGATAACCTGCTCGACGGGGACGCTGCCTCCCCAGGTAGGGAAGACGAGAGGCCTCCGAAGTCGTCTCCAAGTGTTTTTGTTTGGTCAGCCCCCCCACCAAGCTTGTCTGTCATAACTTCATCATGCTGTAGATTAAAGTTCAAGAGCTTCTCTGGTGAATTTGAGATGCATCTCGTAGTCCCCGCTTACGTGTTTTACTGACAGAAGCATCAACAAAAACAAGGAGCTAACATTTCTGAAAGGGATTCATATCACCTCTCATACCAGAGTTCTAAACCAAGATCATCTAAAGTTGAGAAATGACAGAATCATAGCCGTTTTGGTCAAACTTTGGAAAAGTAAACATTAAGCAGCTGAATCTCTTGATATTGCGAGTTGTTACGTTCAGAGTACAGGGGTGTCACCAAGGAGGGGCCAAGGGCGGCGATGGCCACCGCTAAAAGAAATTGACCCCCTTGTCCAGAAAGTTTCAAACTTTTGCTTGGTGTGCATTTTTWAATTTCCCATAGCTATTTTAGGATTGGTAAAACCTCCATAAACAAAAACATTGTTTTTTGAGCAATTAGGAGTTACAATTATAGCTGTCCCCAGACCAGTTTTTCTCTCAGTACGAGTACTWCAGTTTGGGTACTACCCAATACTGATACCAAGTACTTACTGAGTTAGAACTTAAATGTTACACAGTGACTTTAAAGTGCCTGTGACATGCCTGTCCATCAAATACAATTTTTTTTATAAAGAAACCTTGCATAAAACTTGATTTTACCCATTTTCTCCCATATCTGGCATATTTTCTTTTGAACTTGGCTCAGCCAAAGTGCAACAGGAAGTGACATCAAAGGGGAACTCCTCGAGAAAGAGAACTCTGTAATCTTTGTTTATTGAAACAATATTATTTGAACTCTGACTCATCTTCATCTCTCTGACAGTGGTTCAAATTAATCTAAAGAAACATCAGATTCTTCTCTGCAGTCTGTGTCGTTAGCCATTTTGTCAATGCTCTGTTCCATGCAGGCATTCCCCTTTGACATCACTTCCTGTTCCTTCACATGCAAATATCTCAACAACTGTTCTTCTCAGCAGCGGGAAATTATTTTTGCAATATGCTAGTCGTTATCTTTCCAATAATGCCTTTATATTTTAAAAAATTCATGTCACAGGCACTTCAAAAACAAATTGAATGTTTTTAGAACAAGGTGTCTCTCCTCTGACCATGGTGGGCACAGTCCTGCTCATCCGCTAACTAACCCGCTAAGAGCAAACTAATATTTTTAGCATTTGCATTAACTATAAATAAGTACATAATGTCTGCTATAATATTATTGTTTATTTTTCCCATTGCTAATCTTAAAATTCATGTCTTTTTTAATGACTTCAGTAATAATTCCTTTCACATGCAACAGTGACGTGTTTCTAAATAATACAGCCTATATTTACCTATTTAACCTATGACCTATTACCTAATTACCTATTATTTAGCGAAACGAAGCAGTCACTATCTGGAGTCACCTAATAGCTTTAGCAGTCAAGGTCAATGTTTTATTTTATCTTCTTTGTGATGTGACAAGTTTATTAAGTTTAAGTCTTTTTATTCCCCCGTCGAATGGATCCCTCAGAATAAATACATAATTATAGCTGTGCTTGAAGTGAACTCTATTTATCTGTCAGGCTGCTGTGTTTCATACCAAACTTATTCATGTTAGTCATTTGTTTTCATTCATTGAACAGTTYAGTTACATTTTCAGTCCCATTTTTGAATCCAGACTGGTGGATCTGGTTTGCTCTGGGGTTAGGTTTCGGGTAAGTGTCAGGATTAGACTACAGAAATGAGTGGAAGTCATAACACGGTCCYWATAAGTGTAGAAATAAACTTGTGTGTGTGCTTGCCTCAGCAAACATGAACATGTTTTAATGGCTCAGTGAGGTGAGTTAGCTGTAAATAAGCAGCAAACTAGTGTTCTCATTCAACTCAACACGAGATGAACTTTTTTTTGTTTAAACTTTTACACTCATAACTGAACTACAGTGATCATTAAATTGACTCCACTCTCTGGGGCTTTTGGAGGAGCTCACATAACATCACATGACTTTTTWTTTTWWATTTTTGTTTKTGTTTGACACGTCAGCAAGCACTGGGAAAGTAGAGAATATCTGTCTTTTCTTTCCTGGTCTGTAGGTTTCTGTGTCAATCTATTTTAGGGAACATTWTGTTCACTACCTCTAATATTATTCTAGATCTCCGTAACAAAATGTCACAAAACCTGTTGGAAGAGGTTAACTAAAGTTTTTTAAAAATCATTTCCTCATATGATGAAAATTTAAACATGTTCTAAAGAATCACTCCTGCTTTTTATTAAGTTGTATTGATTTAAATACATTTTTTCAGTAATTGTGCAATTTTGATTWAAGTGTAGCTCTGAATGAGAAAATTTGTAAATTCAAATTCAGAAATACTTTATTGATCCCAGAGGGAAATTTGGTAAAAAGGGATATTTGTCTTGAGAAACACTTGAATGCAGCTGTAACATTATTATTATTTTTTTGACGAAGGCTAATCTCGGTGAACGCTTCATGAAAACCGAACACTTGTGGTGAATACACAATAATTCATTTACCACAGTTTCTGTCTGTGAAGGATGATAGAACAGAACTTGCAGGCACAAAAACAAATGTCTGCTAATGGTGCTGGTCTGAGATTTTTATATTTCTCCTTTTTCCCCACCTGATCAGTGTGAATGGGTGTGAGCAAGTTSTGTCTGTAAAAGTGCAGCTCTGCCATGGTCAAATTTTATGACCCCTCATGGTTAATGTTGGGAATTTTAAGCAAAAACGCTCTTGGATTTGTCTTTTAATACTTTATTTTTCTTTTAATGTTTARTGAGCTCACATGTGGCGATGGTTTCCACTTTATAGTTGTTTCAAAGTAAAGTCCAGTGGTGCCAAAAAGTTTGYTGCAAGTTGCTGCTTTACTCTAGGAAATTCTGTGTTTTTTATTTTACTTATCACTTCCTTTTAAATAGGTAAATATAGGCTGTATTTAAATTTGTGTGTTTGTGTGAGTTTTAGTATCTTTGGCCTCTGCCTGCTCGTTAGCTTCACTTATGTATTAAGCTTGAGCTTTTGGGTTTGTACCAAGAAGAAACCTACATTTAGGCTTGACTTTCACCTTTAGTACTTATTGACTGTCAGCATGGGTTCTTGTACGGGARTGTGTACGGTTACACTTCAAGTTTCAGTAAAACATAAACAAATGCAAAATTACATTAAGGATGTGTAAGATCCATTACAAACTTTTCTTTGGCCCACTTTTTAAAATTGTTGAATTTGTAATAAAGCAATTTTGCATAGACTATATCTACCAGTTTGGTTAGTCTGGATTATTATTTGCAATCCTGTAAAACCAGTTTGGTGACCAGCTGGTGTAAACAAGTTTTTCTTGAAATTTGTATGTAATGCCATGTAGGTATGTCTTTTGYGTTGCTGTGTCTGCCTCCTTTTGTTTTTTTTAATGTAGTTGTAACTTGTGAGGGGTGTGTTCATAGGCACCTGTGTGAATCATTTTTACCAAGGTTGCAGTTTGATCAAAAGGCTCTGTGTTCTGTGATTAGGTTTCTGCTGGATGTTCATGTTAGCTCTGAAGAAACAGAAAACCTACTTGATTCTGCTTATACATAAGGAAAGAAGGGATCTCTCTGGCTGAATCAAATTTGATGGAAACTAGAGAAGCTCTTGTTGTTTTCCACACCTCGTGGTTTAGCTGCTGTCGTGTGTTCACTTGTTTTCCTTGTGGAAGAAGATGAAAAAAACTATGATTGAAATTTCCTCAAATGCTGCCAAATTGTAAGATATGGTGGTATAAATTTGACAAACTGCTATTCTATATAACCATCAACAAACAGATCTCAAAAATTTCCGTTAAGTATGGGAACTTCAAACAGAGTGTAAACCCATGTGAGAACACACCATTAAACAGAGTTTACTAAACACTGTGGAAATTCTGGGACTGGGGTTTGTTTTAGACTTTAAGTCACAATGTCACAACTTTAATCTAATCAAAAAGATTGTCTTGACATTAACTGTTTAACTTAAGTGATTTTTATTTTGACTTACTGACTTCAGCCTCAATGTATCAACTTCAGCCGCAATGTGTGAACTTCAGCCGCAATGTGTGAACTTCAGCCGCAATGTGTGAACTTCAGCCGCAATGTGTGAACTTCAGCCGCAATGTGTGAACTTCAGCCGCAATGTGTCATCATCAGCAGCAATGTGTCATCTTCAGCCGCAATATGTCAACATCAGTCTCAATGTATCAACTTCAGCCGCAATGTATCAACTTCAGCTGTGCCTTCAGATGTGATGTAATGACTCCGGACATGACATAACGACATCAGCCACAATGTATCAACTTCAGCTGCGAAGTAAGGACTTTGGCCTGGACATGGTGACTACAACCTGGACGTAGCAACTTTGGCTGTGACGTAACGGCTTTAGCTGCAACGTAAAGTCTTTGGCCACAATGTAACAACTTTGGCTGCGACATAACTTTGGCTGCGAAGTAACAACTTTGGCTGTGACGTAACAACTTTGGCTGTGACGTAACAACTTTGGCTGCGACGTAACAACTTTGGCTGCGACGTAACAACTTTGGCCGTGACGTAACAACTTTGGCCGTGACCTAACAACTTTGGCTGCGACGTAACTACTTTGGCTGCGATGTAACAACTTTGGCTGCGACCTAACAACGTTGGCTGCAACGTAACAACTTTGGCTGCGACATAACGACTTTGGCCGCGACGAAACAACTTTGGTTGCAATGCAACGACTCTGCTACATAAAGTTTTTGGCCACCATGTAACAACTTTGGCTGAGACATAACTTTGATTGCGACGTAACAACTTTGGCCGCGACGTATCAACTTTGGCCATGACATAACTTTGGCCGTGACGTAACAACTTTGGCCGCGATGTAACAACTTTGGCCGCGATGTAACAACTTTGGCCACGAAAAAAACGACTTTGGCTGCAATGCAACGACTTTAACTGCGACGTAAAGTTTTTGGCCACGTAACAGCTTTGGCTGTGACGTAACAGCTTTGGCTGCGACGTAACAGCTTTGGCTGTGACGTAACAACTTTGGCTGCGACGTAACAGCTTTGGCTGCGACGTAACAGCTTTGGCTGTGACGTAACAACTTTGGCTGCGACGTAACAACTTTGGCTGCGACGTAACAACTTTGGCTGTGACGCAACGACTTTGACAGCGATGTAAAGTTTTTGGCCATGATGAAACAGCTTTGGCTGTGACATAACTTTGGCTGCGGTGTAATGACTTTGGCCACGACGAAACAACTTTGGGTGCAATGCAATGACTCTGACTGCTACGTAAAGTTTTTGGCCACGATGTAACAACTTTGGCTGAGACATAACTTTGGTTGCGATGTAACAACTTTGGCCACAACGAAACAACTTTAGCTGCAATGCAACGACTTTGACTGCGACGAAAAGTTTTTGGTCACGTTGTAACAGCTTTGGCCACTACGTAACAACTTTGGCTGCGACGTAACAACTTTGGCTGCGACGCAACGACTTTGACTGCGATGTAAAGTTTTTGGCCATGATGTAACAGCTTTGGCTGCGACATAACTTTGGCTGCGACGTAACAACTTTGGCCACGACGTAGGGACTTTGGCCACGACGTAAGGACTTTGGCCGCGACTTAGGGACTTTGGCCACGATGTAAGGACTTTGGCCGCGATGTAGGGACTTTGGCTGTGACATTATGACTTTGGCTGCGACGTAGGGTCTTTGGCGATGACGTAGGAACTTTTGCCGCGATGAAATGACTTTGGCTGCGACATAATGACTTTGGCCACGGCATAGGGACTTTGGCCATGATGTAACTGCTTCAACAGCAACATTACTTTATTCTCGGTGTTACAACTTTAGTCTTGATTTTAGGACATTGTCCTTGATGTTATGACTTCAGATTCAACGTATACCCTCTACATTAGCATGTCAACCTTGACATAGCAAATTTAGTTTTGATGTGACGACTTCGGCTTTTGACGCAACAACTTTGGCCTTATATGTAGCCACTTTGGCCTCGACCTAACTATTTTGGCCTCGTCCTAACTACTTGGGTCTTGACTAGGAAAGTGCGATATAAATGGTATACGGTAGAAACGATATAAATTTGTCCTATGATAGAGATCTGTAGTCTACCAGTCAACCGCGCAATTCTTTTTGATGACGTAACCGGCTGGAGTCAAAACAGAGGAAGTGAGAAGCAGCAAGGCTGAGAGCGCAAATGAAGAGGGGAAAAAAACTTATCCGGATCTGGTTCGGGTGAACGCCGAACTGTTTACATTTTTACGTGACGACGCGTCCTCCAGTCAGTCTGCCTGCTGCGGGAGGAGCGCGCGCCGCGGCATGTGTGAAGGGCTCGACACACGGGAGGCGACGTCGCTCGCTCTCCATTCATTTCCACGCAGCGAGGCGACTGTCAGTGCAGGTGAAGTCAGTGCTCAGGTGGGACGCACAAAAATCAGTCTGGACCTCGTTTCTCCTGCTGTGATAGCGCGACGATGCACGGCTGAATGCGCACGCACTCCAAAGCGCGACTATAATGATTGTCACCCTGTCGGAGCGCGCACATATTAAGCACGTGGAGTGCAGAAAAAATAATCTGCAAAGTGTGTAGAAAGGAATAAATACAAACACTTTCTTTTACCACCTTAAAACGAAGCAGGTGATTCCAAACACAACACCCAATGGATGCAGAAATCTATTACATCAAAGTTATTGTGTGTTTGATTATATATACTGTTTATACTG
>NW_013952924.1:160697-165732 GCF_001266775.1 Austrofundulus limnaeus | reverse complement strand
CAGTGTCTCAGGCTCACACAGCCCTGCTTGTCTTCTTGATAAACATGGCAGCGGCGAATGACACATTCAGCCAACAGAGACTGGTGAAGCCTAGCATTCAAGTGCACGCACACACACACACACACACACACACACACACACACACACACACACATGCGCAGTGTCTCAGGCTCACACAGCCCTGCTTGTCTTCTTGATAAACATGGCAGCGGCGAATGACACATTCAGCCAACAGAGACTGGTGAAGCCTAGCTCAGTTTAGCCTAGCTTCTTCATTAGCTGTCAACATGGAGGAGGAGGACGCCGCGGCCAACCCCTATCTGCCCTACGACGGGGGAGGGGACACCATTCCCCTGCAGGAGATCCCTAGAAGAGGTACGCCACGTCTCCTCGTCCCTTTCTCCCTCTCATTCTCTCCTTTCCTCACAGCTCTCTCTTATTAAAAAAGAAGCAGCAGGTCAGCCTCAGTCATGTGCGTGAGTTCATATGGCAGGCAGTTTGGGCATTTTTCTCTGCCTCTTGATGGTGGTGATGAAATATGGACGTAGGAAAGCCTGCATGATTAGAGATTCCTTTACAGAAACCTGCTCCTGTACACAGCTCTGTGTTGATCATTAACCGGCTGTGTGTGCCAGAGATGAAAAGATAAAAGGTTGCTTTACTGTTGAGGCCTGTACGCAGCAGGGACTGAAAAAATATATAGTATTCTTCTGAAAAACACACGTTTGGATCCAAATATGTCAACTTGATTTTCATATATGTATAATAATCTGTGTGAGGACACCTGTTGGCGATTTGTGAGATGTTACCTGGAGTTGTGTGTAACTGGTTCCACAGGATCAGGTTGTTGCTTAATTTTATTCATTTTATGACTGTTTTAAGTGCTTGACCTGTCATCTGTGTCTTATCTTTTCAAACAAGGCCTCTAAATAGATTTGCTCTCAGTAATATGAGTGTTTTTCTTCCTATTTAGATTATGACAGTGAGYGAGCAGAGACAAAACCCTGTTCCTTCTGACTGTAATAAAAACCTTGCTCTGCGGAGTTTTCTATTTTTTCCTTTATGTATAAATATAGTTTCATCCTCTGTGTTTCAGTGGGTAAAATTATATTTTTCTCTGTTTTGACCATAAGCAAATAGAAACTGCATTCAAACAGGTTGATTTATTTATCCAAACTGCGTGTACTGCTGTTGCAAAACAAAACTCTAGTAACCTGAGCATCYGCAGATCATTAGCCTTAAGTACGGCAACCTCCTCCCAGCTGTTAAAAACCAACGTGTCGTATGCAAACACAAAGTTCCAGTTCCAGTCCTGAAGCTAACGCAGACAGAAGAGGCATGATTCGAGTCTTTAGTGTTTAGACTTTGGTCCATTGTTTGCAGTAACCTGGGCAGTCTGCTCAGCGTGCTGGTGTCGGTCTTCTCAGGCTGCGGTGAGGTTTGGAGGGTCAGTTTATGATCACATGACAGCTGAGTAGACTAACCCTGCTGATCCAGAATGTCTTTACCCAGCTGCAGCCTCTAAACCTCCCTGATCTGATTTACTCAGTAGAATCGTAACATTGAGGAGAATGCAGAGGTGGTCTCCATCAGACAGATTCAACAAGTACAGTTTCTGATTGTTCCTGACTTGTAATAAAACATTGTGAGTTTAGAGAAGTGGCATTGACAGTCAKCAGATGAGGCTTGTAGTCCTGGTGCAGGCTGGACAGAACTGCAGTGTCACTGTGCTGAAGGGAACGAAACYGAGGCCTTATTTTTGCGTCTTTTGTCCGCTCGCTCACTGAACCGTCAAATCATGTTGCTGGAGGCACATCGCTCCCCTCCGGTTTCTGTTTTCCGTGTCGTCACAACTGCTCTGCTCCAGGCTTCTTATTCAAACGAGATCTACCCTGATAGTGCATCATCATCATCATGATGAAGAGCCCGTCTAGTTTATTTTCCTTTTAGTTAAATGTGCTTTATTTTTTTAAAAGTTGACGTGTTTTCTTTTAAAAATAAAAAGATTTTAGTCGTTTATTCAGACCTGATTTTGTCTAAACATTCCCTGTGTTTTAGTCTTTAGGATTCAGGTGATTTGAAAGGGACAATTTATCTTCGTAGCTCATTTTTATCATAAAAACACCCAGTTTGTTCTGCTGAGATAAGCATTTATTCATCATGATGCTTTATTTTGGTAGTTTTGCAGCGATAGGAAATTTTTCTTCAGACAATAAAACATTTTAGTTATTCACAGTAGGGTTGGGCATAATCGTATCGTCTGCGATTAATCGTCAGACAAACATTGATCGATTATTATTTGGCATTTGATGATTAATATGATTAATGCCACCAGGCAAACTGACTGGATATTTCCCCGGTCAGTCCGCTTGGTTCTCCTCTCCGCTTCATATATGACGAACATTTAAACAAAAGTTCTGTAATTTATTTATCAACACAATTTAAAATTTGAAATAGAGCCTGAGGTCTGTGATTTTGACAGTTTGAAAAAGAATTTTACGAAGAGCAAATTTTTCCCACTAAATTGGTCATGTGACTAGGACATACTCCAGGGGATTAATCGTCAAATTAATCGTTATCTGCTAAAAAACCACAATTAATCGTGATTAATTTTTTTGCCAATATCGCCCAACCCTAATTCACAGTAATCCAAACAACACTTAAGCCAAATCACAAACATATACAGTTAAGTAACAAACCTTTACTTTAGTAGCTATAGCTACAAATCACAAAAATAGCTACAATTTGACTGAAATTTTGTTAAAAATCGAAAGTAATAGAGTTACTCAACACATTCTCAAAGTTCTACTCATTGAGGGAGATCTTTCCCTAAACCTTTAACGCTAATTGTTAGTTAACCCTGTTTGTCTGTTAGCAATAGGGTTGGGCATAATCGTATCGTGTGCAATTAATCACCAGAAAAACATTAATAGATTATTTTTTTGGCACTTGACGATTAATACGATTAATGCCAACAGATTGACTGGAGATTTCTCCAGTCAGTCATCTCGGTGCTCCTCTCTGCTTCAAATATGACAAACATTAAAAAAAAATCTTTAATTTATTTATTTATCAACACAATTTAAAATTTGATGTATAGCCTGAAGTCTGTAATTTTGACACAATTTGGAACAGATTTTTATGAAGAGCAAATCTTTCCCATGAAATTGGTCATGTGACTAGGACATARGGGWSTCMAGGGGATTAATCGTCAAATTRATCGTTATCRGCTAAATACCACAATTAATCGTGATTAATTTTTTTGCCAATATTGTCCAACCCTAGTTGGCAAAATATCTCATTAACTACTGGATGGTTTTTAATGAATCTTACAGAAAGTAATCAATCAGCCCAATTCAAGTCAGCCACTACCGCTAATTGACGTTCGTTCCAACACAAAAATGGCCATATCTCACTCACTTTTATACATGTTGAGCTAAAATTTGTCATTAAAGTAGCTGAGAGGCATTTATAACGCATACTCTGAGTGTTGTGTCTCACATTATTGTGTTCATGAATAACGTTATATTCAAGGAATGACCAAAAAGGCTCCAGCGCTGTTCTTTTTCGGCACAAGATTCTGGGTAGGTGATATATGTTCCTTCAAAGAATGCTGTCTTTAACTTTTTTATTTTTWTTTWTTTTTTGCAAAATGATCAAACATTTTATCATCAGGTTCAGAAATGTTGCGGATCAGTAATTGTCTAAACCTCCTCCACCATATCATTTTTCTGTTGAGTCAACAGTAAAGCCCTGMTCCTCCCAGCTCTCCATTCTCACACACTCACTTATTTATCTTTATTAAAATGTCTCTTTGACTTCAGTTCTGTGTGAGCAGCTCAACTTTAATTCTACCATAAAACAGTACCAATTCTTTTTTGTTCAACCCTTAATCTAACATTAATTTTTGAGTTTGTGTTGTCCTGTTGGATTAAAATATGCAATGATGGAATATGTTTTTTGTCCCTTTTGAAGTTTGTGTTTTCTCTGGCAAGTATCGCAGTGAAGAAACCCCCCAGTCGTCTCAAAATCCTGATGTATGAAGCAATATTTAYGTCAGCAGCATGATTCCAAAAGATGTTTAGCTGAAAACATTATATAAATTGTCCTAAAATTTGACAATATTATCAAACCTAAAGCCTGTTAAGTCTAAAAGAAAAATATTTGCTGATAGAAAAGATTTGATATGGACCCTGAGAAATACATCAGTGTCGGTGTTTAAGTAGTATTTTCTGTCTGTCACTGTTCTCCCAGTTATTTTTCATAGATTCTAGAGAAGAAATGAAAAYAAACTGTTTTTGTGACAGATTGATGATAATAAATTAGCCAAAAYGTTGATTTAAATCTGTATGTATTGTAAAAAACCCTGGTTCATCCTTGGAATTTGAAAGCATTTTGTGTCTAAATGATGATGAAGTTAAATGGCTGAACAAAGAAACAAATATTCCTCTGAAAATGTCAGGTCTTTGCCAGAAATTGAGCATATAAATGGCTCATTAAAAGGYTGTGTATGAAAGGAGAGTTAGCAGATATTAGCTGTCCTGCTGCAGACAGACAAAAGARCTGTTGGTTCTGTAAATACACACACATAGAGCTGTGATGCTGCAGTCCAGCAGTGCACATTCAGCACAAATGCAGGTGTGTTTCAGACCCAATTTCCTGCCTGTAGTGTATCTTTTTATAAACAGAGATGGTTTGATTTGGTTTAAATTACACAGCAAACACGGTGTAGAGTGGCAGTGCTCTGGTAAGTTTCCCTGTTTGACAGTGTACTTCTGTCTCTGCTGCAGTCATGCCATGTCAGCAGAAACACGTCTTACTGTAGGTCTTTTTGCAGAGTATTACACTATAGATCACATCTAGTTTGGCAACAAAACTCTGWTTTTCTTTTTCCTTAATGAAACTGTCATCCTGCAGTTGCTTCTTTATGTGAGAGTCAAATTTATCTGACATGATTAGTTCCCTACAACCTATTAAACCCTCAGTAATAGGGGTGTAAGAAAATATCGATACACTGAAATATCGCGATATTTCA
>NW_013952924.1:156593-158927 GCF_001266775.1 Austrofundulus limnaeus | reverse complement strand
AGGTCTGAGATACTGTTGTGGAGAAGTTTAAAGCTGGATTAGGATACAAAAAGATTTCCCAAGCTTTAAACATCTCCAGGAGAACTGTGCAAGTGATCATATTGAAGTGGAAGGAGAGTCAGACCACTGCAGATCTACCAAGACCCTGCCGTCCCTCTAAACTTTCATCTGGAACATGGGGAAGACTGATCAGAGATGCAGCCAAGAGGCCCATGATCACTGTGGATGAACTGCAGAGATCTATAGCTGAGGTGGGAGAGTCTGTCCATAGGACAACAATCAGTCGTACACTGCACAAATCTGTCAAGAAGAAAGCCATTTCTCAAAGATATCTTGTTTAAAGTTTGCCACAAGCCACCTGGGAGACACACCAAACATGTGGAAGAAGGTGCTCTGGTCAGATGAAAATCAAAATCTAACTTTTTGGCCACAATGCAAAACGATATGTTTGGTGTAAAAACATCACAGTTCATCACCCTGAACACACCATCTCCACTGTCAAACATCATACATGTCAACTTGTACAGATTGTCTGTAAGTTATAAGGATTTACGTCATTTTGAAGGTATACGGACGTATAGAGCAATCTCACGGATTTTTTCAAGTCTTACAGATATTTTAAAAATCTCATTTTCAAAGAGCCTATAGGATGATTTAAAAAACAATAAATAACATCAAACAGCCATCTCCCAACCTGTTCTGCCGCTAGAAATAAGTTACTTTTTCCTCTCTCCTTTCCTCCTGCTTCGCAGCAGGCGCTTTCATGTCCACAGCTGACTGTTGTAAGGATTTTTTGCAAAATTTATGGATTTTTAGGGCTCTTTATACAGGTAAACATCCAAAGAGGTTGACATATATGAAACATGGTGGTGGCAGCATCATGGTTTGGGCCTGCTTTTCTTCAGCAGGGACAGGGAGGATGGTTAAAACTGATGGGAAGATGGTTGGAGCCAAATAAAGGACCATTCTGGAAGAATGTTGGAGTCCTGCTGGACTCTGCAAAAGACCTGAGACAGAGACAGAGATTTATCTTCCAACAAGACAATGATCCAAAACATAAAGCAAAATCTACAATGGACAGGTTCACAAATAAACATATCCAGGTGTTAGAATGGCCAAGTCAAAGTCCAGACCTGAATCCAATCGAGAATCTGTGGGAAGAGCTGAAAACTGCTGTTCACAAATGCTCTCCATCCAACCTCACTGAGCTCCAGCTGTTTTGCAAGGAAGAATGAGCAAGAATCTCAGTCTCTCCCTGTGCAAAACTGATAGAGACATACCACGAGCCACTTGCAGCTGTAATCGCAGCAAAAGGTGGCGCTACAACAAAGTATTAACGCAAGGGGGCCGAATAACTTTGCACACTCAATTTTTCAGTTTTTTATTTGTTAATGTTTAAAATATCCAATAAATTTCGTTCCACTTCACAATTGTGTCCCATTTGTTGATTCTTCACAAAAAATTACAATTTCATATTTTTATGTTTGAAGCCTGAAATGTGACAAAAGGTTGAAAAGTTCAAGGGGGCCGAATACTTTCACAAGGCACCGTACTCTATGGTGGCTTCAGCTTCTGGTTTCCAGTCCTGTCTGTAGACTCTAATTATATGTATGGCTAGTTTTTTAGGTCGTTCCGTATCAAGCAAACCCGTAAAATATATTGACCCAAAAATAAAAATATTTTCAGCATAGTTTTCTAAGCTGTTTGTTTCATTTAGTCAGGCTCAGTATTGTTAGATACAGTATAGTTTTTACACCCATGTTTCTAAGAATGAAACTGATGTTTCTATTTACACCCAAACATCTGAAACAAACCGTGTTTCACTCGTCTCTCCTCACTTGTCTTTGTGTTTTTCCCTCTGTATTACACACAGAACTGTCTTTGTGTTGCAGATGAATACTTGTATCATCAGATGTAGGAGGTCAAGCTCTGCCTTTCTCCCAGCTTCAAATGTCACTAGATGSCTTTTTTTCTCAACGATTCTTTGTGTCAGAGTGAAAACTGACTCTAAATTTTGCTGTAAAACAAAATCTACGCCTCTATTCTGATGCAACGTCTCGTGTTTCATAGTTAATCTCCTTAGTAAAAAGTAGGTGTCAACTCTGGATATGAATATAAATATCTGCTGTAAATACAACAATATCTAGGATAAATCTGTCCTGATTGATTTTAATTTATTCTAATGTTCCCTCTATTATCATTGCAGTTTTCTTTATTCAAATAAACACTTGAGTCACCAAAGAGAAATAAACATTTCCACTTGTCTTTGTCTCAGGTTTAAAAAATCCTTTCTTAAAAGAAACATTTTATTTTCTTTAATAACCAAAATAATAA